>NW_017307497.1:72128-94045 GCF_000935625.1 Nanorana parkeri
TTTTGTGCGGGGGGGGGCGGGTATTTTCCTGACCTGGTTTAGGCCACCAGATCTTTGCCTGGACTTGAGGTCAGACAAGGGAACTCAAGAGCAATGCTTTTCTACTGTTTATGGATTTTTTTTTCAAAATATTATTGTGATTTTGTAGTATTCTATGTACCCTATTAATTCTTAGTGAATTTCAATGATAGGTTATCATTAAATATGAACTTCTTTATACAAATGGCAATGACTTAGACTTACTGTTAAGGCGATCAGGACTTTGCCCTATACAGTAAAAAAATGAAGAAAAGGAAAGCACCCAAAATACCAGTTTACCTGCTGACATAATGTTTATTCGCAGTTGCTGTACTTCCATCTCACACAAGTGTGATAATTCTGGGTAAATATTTGTCACAGTAAATACTGATCATTTCTGCATAGGGAGGAGAAAAGAACACAGTAGGAAAATGTGTCTTATATGTTCAGAAAATTCTTTACATACAGATATTGGAGTTCAGTTTAGCAACATTTGACACATAAACTATGTGTTCTGAATGTAACAGTCAAAAGTCTTTTCTCCGCACAAAGTATACACAATAAAAAAAGACACACTTACTGCAAAATAGTTAGACATCAGTCCCAATAGCAGCTTGTATCTGCAGTTTTCATTAACATGTAGAAGTCTGGTGAAGGAAGGTGGGGTTTGTTTTAACCTCACCTTTTTTATGTGTTTTCTTATTCAGTTTTTAAGCTTTTTAATGCACTTACATTTGTAATTATTAGTTTACTTTTTAAAGGATAATTAAAGCCTTGTGTGCTTTGCATAAATCTACTGCTAGCAAGTAGTAGATATATGCAAAAAAATAAATGTTTAAGTTTCAAAAGGGTTCAAACTTAAGTGTGTCTCCGCCGCGCGCTCCAGTCCGAAGATCTGATGGTTCTCGGGCGGTCGCAAAGGAATATGGGGCGGGCGTATGCGCAGTACAGATCTTCGGCCAGGAGAAGAGGAGAGACACGAGGTAAGTTAATGCAGCAGCGTGCACCCGCACAGACTCTGTGGGACGGGAAGTGCCAGGAAGAGAGAGGAGTCAGCACTGGATCAGACACCGGCACCAGCGCTGGAGGGACTCCCGAAAACTACTGTAAAAAAGAAGATGATCGGATGAAGAGGTATAGTTTAAGGTAAGTCCTTACACTAGCATGGGGGGGGGTATGCCTTTAATGTCACTTTAAGATATGTGTGTTTACAACAGCTTGCACGTGTTTCTTTAGGTAACATTGGCTTATAAGAAAAACTCGGGGTAAAGAAAAAACATACCCTGCCAGTGGGGCTAACCGGGTACTGCAAGGGTCAAGTGTCATTTTGTCTAGGAGGCTCAGATAAAGCTGTTGTGCTTGCCTAATGTGCTCAGCTGTGGATCCTCAAATCATCTCGGAATTCATGCTGACACTGTCCTTCCTTCTGGAGGGTGGCTACTTTTGTTCCCCATGGTCCGTGTGTGTTGTAAAGTAGCCACCCCTTCAAGCTCACTCCCATGATGGACTACAATCTCATGTTTACTAATTTGTGAGATTTGATTGAGATTAAGATTCAAAGGAGTGAGCTTGGAGTGGTCGCTACTTTACAACAGACACAGGGACCATGAGGAACAAAAGTAGCCACCCTCCAGAAGGAAGGACAGTGTCAGCACGAATTCAGAGATGATTTGAGGATCTACAGCCGAATGATACAAAAATAGGGTGCATTTTTGTTAAGGTTTAGGGTCACTTTAACAACTGCTACATACAATACCAGCCATGTAGGAAGTATGTTGTTCTCAATGGGGCTGATTTACTATAGCAGTAGGGGCTGTTCTCTCAGCAATGTGAATGATCATTTAGCATAGTAAATATGGTGAAACGATGTTCACTTTGAACACTCAATTATGTGAAATGGAAATAAAAAAAAAGTTTTTTTGTAAAGTTAGTGAGCTATCACTTTACAAAGTGGACACAGACATGGCCAAGTGAATATGTTTTATTCCTTTAGTAAATCAACTCTATTTACTAATAGTTAATGTATAAATGTGATTGTATAAAGGCTATAATCAGTGTATCCTGCTGCACTCCTTACCGGATCAATGGGAATCCTGAATATACAGGTGGGTGCATGACCACAGATAGCGCCGTTTTGTTATTGATCTATAAAGGCTTCACTGGGAGACTGCCATTCATACAGCATTAAAGCTGCTAGATGGCCATCAGGTCTTAGACTTGCACTATGAAAAAGAGCAGAAATGCACAACCATTGTGCGGTACTGCAAAAATGAATGCTGAACCTGCAAAATATTGTGTACACTTTCCACACCTTGTGCAAGAGTGCTTTCCACTATAAACATATTGGAGTAATTAACAAAAGGAATTACCTCAACAAAGGCAACTCTGATTGAACAGTGCTTGAATCAGAAGGAGAGGTTGACCACACTTGTTAAAGTATGGAAATAGTATACTTCTCTTTCAGCAATATTTTAAAATAGTTCCACCTACAAGTGACACTTGCTGATGTCTCTCCCCAACAGTGCGTGAATAAAAAGGAGAGGTTGACTATATACATGAGCTGTCTTGGTAGCACCTTTCAGGGCTTGGGGAGTTGCTTGGTGGTAGATTTCTTTTGGGTCTAAGCAAGGATCTTTGTATGGCATATGTTTTCTATTTCGACATTTTTGTGATGTCCTTTGATGTGACATACAGGTACGTTTCCTTGTGCATGGGACATGCAGTAGTCCTGGGGTTTTAACAAATAATATCATGGTAATATATGACTATTGTGTACAATAAACAATCTTTATTAGGGATACAGCTGTTTTTCTTTGCATTTTTTATATACATTCTTTACATAGTTTGATGTAAATGCATGTATATTTGGTCCCTGGTAGCCTGCATAGCAGGACCAAATTTATTATGATAAACTGTTCTTGCACAATCAGATTACAACCCAAGGTCCTTGAGAACTGCCCCTCTAATGGGTTTGGGGGTTTCTGCAGTGACAGGCAGATAGACAAACATTAAGGAGCCTATTTAAAAAATATTTTCTGGCATCTTTACTATTTACAGCACTTTACTTTAAAATGTGCCTTTTTAAATGAATCGGAAACAATTAGAAAAAGTGCTGGAAGGAGGAGAACCCAGTCCAATGACTTGTTAGTTGTTGACCAAACTCTTCTATTATCATGGAGTGTTTTCTGTTGTGCTATGCAGAGAACTCTCCATAGGACAATTCAGATTCCATGCGACTGCCTACTTTTTTTTAAATGACTCATAAAATGTAGACACATTGTAAAGTAGAAACTTCTATGTTTTAAATAGGGTCTTTCTCTCAATATGACTTTGCTGGTGGTTGCTCAACAACCATTTGTGCACTGCTGTCTACAGTGAGTAACACGATTACAACATTTAAAGAGAGATTTTGATATTTAAAGGAGAATAAGCTTCAGCTGTGTGCTCCTTGCATTCCCATACAGTTGTTGCAGTTTGGGGGGATGTTGTCTTATGTTTAGGCCACAAGAAGAATTAACAATGTGGCCCCAGAGGATTGTGACTCCTATATCTGAGAAACATAAGGTAGTTTCTAACTTGCTTGTTCTGGGCTGTTCTGCTGGATTTCTTGTTTTGATTTCAGAAAAAATATACCTGGCTATTGCTGGGGAGGATAGCTACATCGATGGATAGGGAAATGTAATGTTGGCAGGAAAACCTAGATCTTCTATAATGGGCAGATTGCTGCAAGAATTAATTCAGAGAGCCATCTTCCCAGGTAGAGAGGCCTAGCTCAGGACTGCCTTCAGTCTATGCCTCAAACCCATGTCACTGAGTTGTCACCATTCTTTTTGGCTTCAAGATGCGGATAGAGGAATATCCCACAGCGCATTGACCCAAGTACGGAAAAACTGTGGAACCAGTACACAATAATCTTCCAAAGAAAATCAAACTTTCTTCCACATGCATCTGTACAAAGCACAAGCGCTGACGCTTTTCTGCCTTACTCGGCCTTAGTCATAGCTGATAGTCATCCATGCACCGAATGTGGATTGTGGGGACGCGTGATAGGGGTGAGCTGTGCGCTTCATGTTTTCAGCCCACATTGGTCCAAGTGCCATTGTGATTGCAGCTGCCTGGGGCACATAGAGCTGATACAGCAGAGACACCTTATGGAGTGGACAGAGGCTAAGATCCTCAGAGACCATGAGACCTGTCTTACCTAAACTTGAGCGGCTGCCAGAAGCTGTTCTTGTTGCCATTACAAAAGGAGTTTATTACAAAGGATGACAAAGAAATTAACCACTGGTTGAGGCCTTTTGTATTTTTGCTAGTGTGCTTGGTGAGAAAAGGTCTGAACTTTGCTCCGGCCTATTCCAAAATCTTAATTACGTGCTTGAAGCGTATACGCATTTTGGAAACCTTTTGTGGTTCCTCTATGACAAATTCTTATAGTCAAATGCTGGCAGCATATGGTGTTTTGCATACTGTTTGTCAAATAATTACCCACTCCTTTATACAAAAGTTTCTCTGAGAATTCATCCTAGATAGGCACATTTGCTCACCTGTTTTTTGAGGCTCAGTTACTTACCTTATTACACTTCAGTAATTAAGCCACTATCCAATGTACGTTAATCAAGAGCACCCATGAAGCATCGAGTGGAACCTTTCACATAGGAATGTATTTTGAAATATTATTAAAATTATGTTATTGCACAAATGTGGTACTACAACAATTCATGGCTTAAATATTTTATTTACATATACATCACATTTTTTTGCAGTTTCTGCTAAAACAAATAAGAAACTGGTAAAGAGTAGTGGATGGGGTGTTCTATAATTAGAAAATATAAAGATACATGGCAGAAAACAGAATATAACCTTAGATTTCTAAACAATGTATTTGCAATACCATATAAATGAAACACATATGACTGTATTGTACTCATAAATAAGGCCCAAACCTCATACCAAATATAGCCAAAGATAAATATTTTTTCAGACTGTCTAACCTGCAGGTTTCCAGCTGATGGATTGTACAGACCATTGCAAGTTGTAGAAATGGCTTTATAAATGCTGAAAAAAAACTTTACCCAGACTAAAATGTACTTCAGGTAATACTGCTGATGTGCAGACATCTTATGATGAATGCAACTACATGTGTCTGTCCTCAGATTAATCTCCATGTCCTGTGGAGTCCCCTTGTTGCAAGCCCCAGCCAGTGCACAGGGCCACAATTTCTCTTAAAGTCAAGATTACACTCCTGCTCTTGAAGCTAATCCCCACTTCTATTATTCAACTATTGAATTGAAAATTCCAGTGAGCATTCGGGGACACAAGAATTGAACTTAAGACTAACATAGATAATTGCAGACAAAATAAAGTGCAGCAGTTATTTTGGGCAACTATAATGCCAGGTTGGGTTCACTTTCAGAATGCACTTTAACTATTTATTCAGATGTCTATGCAACAAATCTTGTAATATGGGTGGAACAAAGAGCACAGGTGTTTAAAGAAAAACCTATACTGAGAGAAGGTCATAATTACTGACCTCTCCTTATGAAAATGTCTGGCTATCATGCACTGGACATTGAGTCAGTGACTTGGGACAGGCATGCAGATCGTGAATTCTAACTTTCTAGTCTGCATGCATGTTTCAGATCTGGGATTCAAGAAAGTATCGAAACCAGAGACGGTCAGGCAACTACTATTTTTAGAAGGTCAGCACTGGCAGCCCCATATTTCTCTCGATATAGGTTTGCTATAAGACAAAATGTTAATAGTGTGCTTGTTACGGCTGACAATATTTAATTCCTCATATAGTCATAGAGTTTAATTCCAGGCTAATTAGTTTGAGTCAATGCTTTACCTGCATTAATCTAGTCACAGTATCTATATCATTTTATGTGTCATTAATTAAAGGTATAACCTGGCAACCATACCCTTATTAGACCAATGCAATATTAGTGTCCCCAGTTCAACTAGACTGTTCATGCACAATGGATAGTAAATGCATAGGTATAGATAAGAAATATATCATTCACTTTAGTTTCTTGTTGTTGATTTTGGTATTTGAGAACTAATATCTGAACTTCTAGAGGACTTTTCCTAGTTTATTACGGTCAGGCTTTATATAAATGAGCACTTCTTTAAGATTTACCCAAACACATGCCAACAGCTAAAGCAATGAGCACTCTGCCCTGCTAGTGTATTGCCTTTTTGTCCCAGCATTCTTCATTCTCTGACAAGGGACAAGTGCCTGAGATGTCAGTTGTACAAATCAGAGTTAGAATTGATTATGGTTGGCCAAGTCACCTTTGATCTAAACATCTGTTGTCACAGTTGTACTAATTCATCAAAAGTGGACTTTTCCTTTAACACTTCACATTACGTTTGATTGTGTCACTGTGATTTTCTCAAGTCATATAAAAGAGCTATACACTTCACTCGCTCAGTCAAGTCAATGTAGTGTTATGGTGGTGTACCCACAGATGTTCATATCAAGCGTTTACCATACATATCAACAGATTTTTTTATATAGATAATTCCAAGCTATGGAATCATAGTATAGCCTAGAAAGCTGCCATGCTAAAATAGTGTAACAACACTTACAAGATACAAATAATAAAGTGCGCTGCGCTAAATTAATCACAAACATAACTTTGTGTGAACCCTCTATGCAATATTATCTATATTAAATATCATCCCAAAACATTTTCATAGGCAATAACAATATCTAGATCACAATTACATGATTATAAAAATAGAAATATTAATACTTCCTACCAATAAAATAGTCTCCAATCACAATAATTAAGAGGTCCTCGTTTCATGAACATATATTATAAAAAAGTTTTCTAAAGTGCATAGAAATAGTGCCCCAACAGTGATAATCAATATTAATCGATTAATATAAAAGTGTCCCAAACGTCATCCACATCAATAAATACATTCATTATAAGTGTTCCTTGTCATATATAATTGTCTCAATGTGATCCACAACAATAATCCAATCATATAACAGAGTCCCAAAAACTCCAATCAACCCATGTGTTGAGGATTAATAGTGCCACACAGTGAACAAAACACAGCTTCTTTCTACCACAGTCACCGGATCAATCTGTCCGTCTAATAATGGTCAAACAAAGCGAAATGAAATAACGCCCAGAACACAGATATTCCTTTCCTCCAGTCCCTCCGTTATCCTCTAGATCTAGACCAGTATCCTTGGTTTCAGGTCAAGTATCCACCGCACTCACCATCATATAGTTCCATGCAATAAAGAATGGGTCATAGTGCAGTAAAAATTGTAAAGATTTATTGAAGCAATAAAATGTTCAACTCACATGAAGATGTAAAACATGCCGGCAAACAAACGTCCGGGAGCTCGGGAACTGAGAAGGAAAGCACGCTATATTGTACCACACCAGTTTGAGTTGTTTGCCGTCATGGTTTATGTCTTTATGTGAGTATAATATTTTATTGCTTCAATAAATCCTTATGACTTTTACTGCAATATGAGCGATTGATTATTGTATGGGACCATTTGATAGTGTGTGTGGTGGATGCTGGACCCAAAACCAGGGATACTGGACCGCTGATTGAGATCTAGAGCAGTGGTTCTCAACCTGTGTAACCTCAGGACCAACATTTGTCCTTGGTCATTAAGTCGTGACCCAAGTCGCACTGCAATGGAACGCACGGCATTAGGGTACCGTGCATTCTGATGCAGGCGTGCAAACTGTGGGTGCAAGGTGCGTTTAGGGTACCATTTAAATAAATGGCAATGAAACACACCTCCCACACCAGAATGCATGGTAGGTGCGATTGCGCGGTACAGTGCATTAATCGCACGGTACTATGCGATTATTGCACTGTACCAGTGGCGGAGCTAAGGAACAAAGGGCCCTGGTGCAAGATTTTTTTTGGGCCCCCCCCCCCAAAAAAACCCCCACAAACACAGCGTTCTCCTTCATCTCCAAAACATTGTAATTTATTTTTTAAGGTTCACCCAGTCTCCCTACCTTATGAGAACTGGAGTGGATCCTCAGCCTGGGGTCCAGTGTGGGCTGATGTCTGTGACGGAGATTGTGGAGGAAAAGTGGAGTGACGAAAAGTGGAAGGCATGCGGCGACCCACTGAACACGGGGTCACGACCCAGCAGTTGAGAACCAAGGATCTACAGGATAACTAAGGGACTGGAGGAGAGGAATATCTGTGTTCTGAGGCAATATTTCATTTCGCTTTGTTTAACCATTATTAGACAGATTGATCTAGTGAGTGTGGTAGAAAGAAGCTGTTCCCTGGGAGTGGAAGAGTGACACTATTAATCCTCAATACATGGATTGATTGGAGTTTTTGGGACTCTGTTATATGATTGGATTATTGTTGTGGATCACATTGAGACACTTATATATGTACTGTTGGATACAGTTTTTATTAATGTATTTATTGTTGTGGATCGCATTTGGGACACTTTTATATTAATTGATTAATATTGATTTTCACTGTTATGGCACTATTTCTATGCACTTTAGAATACTTTTTTATAATATATGAAATTAGGACATAATCATTATTGTGATTGAACACTATTTTATTGGTAGGAAGTGTTAATGTTTCTATTTTTATAATTATGTAATTGTGATGTAGATATTGTTATTGCATATGAAATTTTTTGGGATGATATTTAATACAGATAATGTTCACACAAAGTTATTTTTGTGATTAATTTAGCGCAGCGCACTTTATTATTTATATGAACAGATTAGTAAGAACAGAAGCCACTGCTAATTAATTGTAAACAATAGACCAGTACTCTACAGAGTTTGAATGGTTTCTTGACAGAATTAATCATATTAAGTGACACATATTTCTCATAACCAACACACATCCTCTGATGGGAGCAATTTCTAAGAAACACAAAATATTTTTTTTCAGTATGTTTTTCATCATGCCTCACTGTATACAATTTTCTTAAACAAATCATTTGTTGTGAATCTGTTGCAAGTTTGTTACTTGAGGATCCTATTAGCCCTTCCTGTTGCAGGGTGACAATTTGAAGTAGTACTAAAGCCTCATTTTTTATAAAATTAGATCTATACATGTTAGTTGAGCAGAGGACAATAACTGTTTCATTCAGCCCCCTCTGGCTGGCGCCACTGCACATGCGTGCCCCTTCAATTCCACTGTGGCTGTTGCCACCCTGTATGCGCTCTCCATCGTGTCCTTTCAGGCTGGTGCCAGTGTCCACTCTAGCAACTGCCACCACACATGCTCCCCGTCCAGTACTCTCTGGCTAAATGTTCACCTCTATTGAAACTGGACTGGTTTAAAAGAGGTGTGAAAGAGGCCAATTATGTAAAAATGGAGAAGCCAAGCTTGAATAGAGGGCGGGGGGTTGAGACATCTATTGTCTGACAGATACAATGCTGTTTTAACACCTCTCTCTGGGCAGGTTATTAACACCTCTTAGCTCCAATTATGCAAATGCAATCAACACCTGGTTGTAAATAACAGATTATGTGGATTGGAGCACCGTTCACCATATTTATTCCCAAATAATTTTTTGTAAAAGTCATTCTGAATTGAGAAAGCTGGTTGGATGACCAGTGAAACGTGTTCAAGAAAAATACAGCAAGTCTAGTTGCCTTGACTTATTTTTTACAGATGTATACAGTGAGGAATGATAGCAAACATTCGGAAAAATAGATTTTGGGTTTACACACACTTTTTTTAAATTATTGACAAACATTACAATATAATGTAAAATAAAATATATTTTATACTAAATCCTACCACCTACAGTACCTCTCCTTCAGAGGAGAAAAAACTATAAGTTTCTGTAAAGAATCAGGACTTGCCCATTTGTATACAGCCTATACAGTCATATTTTACATTAGCACTGATCATAATTTACATAATTACAACTACACTTATGTAATGCAATATGTCATAGTGAAATTGCAATGCCATCATCATTAGAATCTAATACATCATTAGAATCTAAAGCATCATTAGCTTCCAGCTGCTGTAGCTTCTTCAGTGTTAATCTCTCCTTAGGTGACCTCAGAAACCTAAAACAAGAACACAGTTTCAAGAGCAATTATGATGAGTAAATGCATTGTAGTGCTAATTACAAGTCTATTAATCCTTAATCAGCCATTCCTACTTCACAGTTAACAGCAAAGTTGATGACTAGATCTAACTTTGCTGCATTTCTATATTTCATTGAATCAGAACCTCATGATTGGTTTCTGTGGGTAGGTTTAACTGGCTTCTACAGACAATTTTAACACTTTTAAGTCATAGAAAGTAGAATAAGGGCCTGTGTTAGATGGGTTTTACATTTCCATTCAAGTTCATGGGAATGCAAAACCTGCGTTAAGCTGGTCAAACATAGGTCAGAAGCATTTCAAGCTGATGCCATTGGCACAAACCAAGACCTATGCAAGCCCTTATTCTGCCTGGTAAGTTTTTTGATTATTTTATGCAGTAGTCCCGATCTATCAAAACTGGGAAAAAAGAAAAGCCACCAAATAATCAGGCTTCAACCTTTTATTTTTATACCTACACTAATTATTTTTAAACCCACACAAGTTTGTGCTGTTGAATATCCAATCAAATGAACAATCCATGTCCTTACTGTATTATATGCACTAATAGCGTATGTGTATGTAAACCATAAAATAATCTTACCCCCATCCACCTAAGAATGATTACAACTTTCTATGTATTTCCAGCAGCTTTGTAGGTATATTTCTGTATACAGTGTATACAGTCTTATTGGGCATTGCAGCAACATTTGGCAGAGCTGAGCCATGAAGTCAGGGAAAGTCTGACACCAGTGGCGATGTAAAACCAAATTAGAGAGGGACACAAAAGAGCCTTTTCTGGTAAAATTGAAAGTGCAACTGCTTTGGATGTTTTGGTTTTTTTTTAAACTTATTTGTATATCTTGTTTCTATGTATTTGAATCAATTATTTGTTTAGAAATCCATATTTATGTGGTACATTGAGCATTATGAGTTTTCTAAAGAGAGAGCACAGCAGACTCTGGCTTACTGACCCTTAGTTGGGAGCCGTCATAACAGCCAAACTATGAAGGGGAGGGAAAGAGAGGAGTCACTCCTCATTCAGCTGTGGGAATACATTTTGACTTGAGCTACTGAGCTCTGTTAACAAACAGGGTTGCATCAAAGCGGATAATGATAGTCAGAAAACATATTAAAATTAATCCAGGGATCTACTTGCAGGCTGAAAATGAGCACAAAAAAAGTAATATTTACTAATTTGACTTACACAATAACTAAGAGTATTTATTTTAAAAAAATTAAAACATTCTGTTTTGATCATATTAAATAAAGAAATAAAATATATACAAAACCATTACATAGTCCCACTAAAGAAGGTAGCAGCAGGTATCTTGTGATAAATTCACAACATTTACAGTTATACTGTTAAAATAGAGTACAGATTCACTTTAAGAATGCCTCATTAAGCTCATTGTGTCATTACTATCCCTACTATTACTATGGACATCACTGTAAACATATCCTATGTATTAGAATTGGTTTTCATTTATCTTCCTATATTATGTGTTCTTGTAATACCCTGTAACACATTGCCCTTTTTATTAGATTTGCAACTAATACGTTGAATGAAATACATGTTTTAAAAAGGTGAGATTCTGATGTTGCAATATTAAATGGTAAGCTTTGAATTTTCCTCTAGTTTTCATTGCTTGTAGTATAAGGCTAGAATAAGGCTGGCCATGCACTGTGCATTTTTTCACATTCACTCCCCCAGACTGAACAAGAAAAAACACTTGGTTCTCCCATCCACGCTAAAAAGCATAGATGGGTGAATCTTCCCTGCTGGGCTATTGTATTCTGACGCACTCATAAACAATGATTGCATCTGACTGGCTGCAGTCACTGTTTCCAGGGGCGTATCTGCCGGGAGGCAAACAAGGCGTTTACCTCGGGCGGCAGATTCCAGCCGAGCGGCGAATGTACCGGCCCGTGGCCCGCGAGCCGGTACTTTGTGGCCGGCAGCCAGCTCACAAGTCAGGTACGCGGTCGAGGACAGCGTACCTGACTTGCGAGAACAGCTACACAGTCTGCATCACTGTTGGATGCAGACCCTGTAGCTGATTCTGCGCCGGTACCCGGATCCTTTAGGCCAGCGCTCTTTCAGTGAACGCTGGCGGAAAGGATTGTGCAGGATCTATTGATGAGGTCTGCAGCAGACCTCATCAATCAATCGCCGACAGGCCGATTCCACAATTTCCAGCATGCCTCCTTTGACAAAATTAAATTTAATGATTGATTTTTGCCTATCTGAGGGGTGCTGGCAGAGCCATGCGAGCAGAGTATAGCCAGCTTAAGAATACAGTAGTTGATTTCCTGTTTTAATGCTGTGTAATATATTTTCTATATGATAAAGCATATGACTGTAACGTGAAAAACAAGTTTAATATTACCTAAATGTTAGTTTTTGTCCAGATTCTTTTTGTAAAAGATTGATTTTGTAATACTGTCTCATAGCTCTTGACATCTTCTCATAGGTCATGTTTGGGCGATTCTGCATGAAAACAGATTGAGGAGTTACACGGCAGAATGAGCTCCAGTAACTACAGTCTCTAAGTAACAATTATTTACTAACAACACAAAACTTACAAACATATTAGCGATATAGTTAAGCTGGCCATACACTGTACAAACGTATGATCGCATTCGTGTATTGTAATGTATTGTAATGTATTATTACAATACACTACCTTCAAACTGGTGAAATATATTAAGAATATTTGTTTTTAGCATTATTCGCCCAAAATAAAAGTTCACAGATATTCACAGGGAGAAGAGATCTAAATTTTTTTTTTTAAATAGACACCACAATGTATAGCCAGCTTTACTTTACAAGCAAACACTGACCATGTTTGAACAACCTGACAGCACATTGTAGGTCACAATATGGCGTCAACATAATGTGTAACTACAACAATCAATAATAAAGTCAGTGATATTCTCAGTGAGGCAAGACAGGTAAAAAGCCGATCTCTGTGCAAAAGGTTGATGACCAGAGGTTTATCCCACTCTGTTTGACCATACAGTATATGAATATTATTATTACCTATGAATGGTTTTAAACAGTGGTGCATCAGAACAATTGAAATCTTCCTTTTATTAAACAAAAAAGATCGTCAGCAAAGCTCTAGAATTGATCCAAATGGCTCACTGGAAGGTGGGAGCTCAAATGTTTTTTTCAAAACTGGCTAGAAAGACTAAAGGCCAAAGGGAATGACAGAGTCATAGACAAATAATATTTCCATGAGTGTACATAACAACAAGCACCTTGTGATTTCCCCACAGCGCAGCAAGTTTGTTTGGATCCATCACTCTGAACACTTTTAAGTCTTTGTTTTCCCATTTAATGTAGGGTTCATAGCGTTTGTCATCAAGTAGCTGGTACAAATAATCCCACAGTAGTCTGCAATCTAAATGTAAAAAGTAAAGACATATATTTCCTTTCAATGTACAAATAAGATCATTAGCAAGTAAAAGAAACATTAAATGAAAATTATTTTATCTGCATTAACTGAGGAACTTGGTTATTAGTACACTTATAGTTATTCATCTCCTAGGTTGTATCTGCTACTAAGGTGATAATGTAATACCATCTCTATGCCCAGCAAGCAAAAAATACGTTTTTATTAAGCATTTTGCTGTTGGATTTTTGTGTATTATTTTTCACACACACGATAAAACATTTTAGGCCTGAAAATTACTTTAAACCCCCACAATATTTTCTGAAAGCAGACAACCTGTAAAACAAAATGACGACTGTTGCGCATTTTTATGTGCAACATTTTTTACTGTAAATAAAATACACTCAAATGAATTATTCTTCTCAATCCGGCATGTGTGGCAATATCCAGTATTTGTTCCACTGCTTTAAAACACTTCTTTTTTTTTTTTATTTCCTCACTGATATTTCTCTTTAATGAGACATCTGTTGTTTATTAGACCCCTGTTGTCTCCCCTGCCCTCAACCCTAGGAGATTTAGCAAAAACTGTGCTTGATCTGCTTCTATACGTGTCCAGAGCCACCAGAGCTTTCCAGCTCTGAACCTGAAAATGCTCAGAGCATAGAAATTCTAGGTTCATTTCACTGGTGAATCAGTTAATTTTCCCCAGTGATTTTCACCAATTCTCTTCCACTGACCTTCCTGAGCAAATTGCACCAATCTCAGGCTCCCGGGATGTGCAGGAGCACCCGGAACCATGCAGGAAGGTCTTGAATGGGGAAAGGAAAACACATCACCACCCTGTAGAAGTGATGAGGTGGCTTTATAGCCATATACCATATGATTTCTACATTACAGCTGTACAATTTTAAAACATACTTATGGCTGGAATTACAACTGTAAACTTGTTGAAACCCTTTCAATGCAATTATCTGTGGGATATTTTATTGGCAGCAAAAGGGTTAAAGCCTGGTGCCAGCCAAAAGGTATTTTTTTCATTTGGATAGAGTGCGGAAGGGTTAGAAACTCTCTTACGTTTGTTTGTTTTTTTATTTTGATTTTGCAGTATTTGTCCTCATTGGATAGCTTTTTTTTTCTAATTTCCTGACCTAATGGCAGATAGCCAGAGGGTAATTCTCTCTAAGGCAAACAAAGACTGGAACAAAAATACATTTTAATATAGTGGGAGAAAGTTCAAATCTCGATCAAGTTTGTATTGCTGTCTGGATTTTCCCACACATACCGGCGTTCGCTCACCTCTAGATCCTGTCACGGCTCTCTGCCGTGACAGGGGATGGGCTGGATTCCCCCCTCCCCGCTCAGATCCGCCAGCGCTGACTGGCGGAACGGACGGGGGAGGGGGCGGGTACAGCTGGCTCTGCCCCTAGATAGGCAGAGCCAGCTGTCACTCACGCAGCTGGGTGGATCCCGGCACAATTGTCGGGATCCGCTTCAGCTGCGGTGTCTCAGTATACCGCGAGCAGCTGCTTGCGGTATACTGCGGCCTCTCAGTATACCGTGAGCTACAGCTCTCGGTATACTGAGCCTAGGGTGACGGGAGGACGCTAGTTTGTGTCCTCCAGTTACCCTAAGGAGAACTATGGGGAAAAGACTCAACCCCATAGTTCTCCTTTAACCGCTCCCCATGCTTTTCAAAGCTAAAAATTAAAAGAAAAATTGTCTGAAAACGGGCCGTAAGCAAAAAAAGAAGGATCATTAACAATTTCCAAGTTATGATAGCTATCTGTTTAGGTTTTTGATTCCCTTTTATTGCACTTTCGCAAATACATCCTATATGTTGTACCTTTTATTTTTCCGTCTACGCAGTCCCCATTTTTTGGAGATTCTTGTTCCTTCTGAGTTCTGGGAAGTCGCTGTGAAAGATTAAGTGGAGTATCTTGGTGGACACTGTCTGAGATACAGGTTTCTTTTGTCTTTGTATGGCATTGTGAAGTTTCTGCTGTTGAATAAACATAGCAAATATGTGCAGAAAGACAGGGTAATCTCCGTGAAGTATGTATACTTTTGTAGCCAACCAAAGCAAGTAAAGAAATGGTTCAAATTATACCCCCTTTAAATTATAAACTTTTTAATGAATTGGAGTTCATTTACAGTGCTGAAGAATTGGAGATTATTCACTTTGAAAAAATTATGAGTAAATAAAGTGAAGCTTTGTTTACTTTGATCATGTGCAAAGGAATTTAAAAAAACAGAATTTTTGCTTGACTGGCAATGAAAGTCAACACAGCTTCACCTTCTTCAATAAGTTACGTGAACATTCCATTTGCTAAGAAAACAGTCTACATATTACCCATACTCCATTGAGCCTTTAGTCTGCACTGCCACAGGTGGCCAAGTAGATGCCCTGGGTATGAATTCCCCATAATGGTCAGTTAAAGTGACACTAAACTCGGGAGTTAAACCTTAAAAATGCATCCAAGTACCTTAACTATTAACATAAATGTATCTTATTTGTGTATCACTTGGCTGTAGATCCTCAAATCATCTTTGAATTGGTGCTGACACTGTCCTTCCTTCTGGAGGGTGGCTACTTTTGTTCCCCATGGTCTCTGTGTGTTGTAAAGTAACCACCGCTTCAATCTCACTCCAGTGATAGACTACAATCTCAATACAAATCAATAAACTAAGCGTGAGATTGTAATCCATCATGGGAGTGAGCTTGGAACGGTGGCTACCTTAACACAGACACAGGGACCATGGGGAACAAAAGTAGATCTTACAAGATCTTACAATCAGGCTAGGTGAGGATGATGTCACTGAGCTTTCCAGTGAGATCCTGGAAAAACTGAGAATCCAAAATCTCACACAAAGACGCTACTTTAAGGGGATATTAAGGTGAAAATCACTTAGCCTCATAGTTCTAGGCGACCTGTGACAATGAAACTGTCACAGGTCGGCTCAATAGATCGGGAAGTGAGCGAACACATACCGTCGCTCGCTCACTTCTCGATCCTGTCCCTGCATAGAGCAGTGACTGTCACTCACGGCTCCCTGCAAGGATTCCCCCCTCCCTGCTCCGATCCTCCAGCGCTGACTGGCGGAACAGACGGGGGAGGGTACAGCTGGCTCTGCCTCTAAATAGGCAGAGCAAGCTGTCACTCACGCAGCTGGGTGGATCCAGAGAGTAATGTCGGGATCCTTTCCGACTGCGGCGTCTCAGTATACCGCAAGCTGTAGCTCGCGGTATACTGAGCTTTGGGTGACGGGAGGACGCTAGTTTGTGTCCTCCCGTTACCCTTAGAAGAACTATGGGGAAAAGCCCTGACCCCATAGTTCTCCTTTAATAAGAAGGTTTTCTATTGAAGGAGAATTATGAGGCAAGTGATTTTCACTCAGCCTCATAATCTGAGCTGACCTGTGACAATTAAACTGTCACAGGTTGGCTCAGTAGATCAGGAAGTGAGCAAACACATAACCCCAAAACATTCTTTAAATATATTAATAGTAAAAAAAAATCAGGTCTGAGCATGTTGGCCCCTTAAAAGATAACTCAGAGATGGTAACTGGGGACAAAGAAAAGGCAAATCTATTAAATACTTTCTTCAGCTCTGTGCACACCAAGGAACACGATTTAACTCAAGTCCATAATGGGGATGACAGCACCATAGCCTCTACTGAACTACAATGGTTGACTATTGATATGGTCCAGAAACAGTTAGACAAAATTAAGATGAACAAAGCACCTGGACCAGGCGGCTTACACCCACATATCCTCAAAGAATTGAACTGTGTCATTTCTAAGCCATTGTATTTAATTGTTAGAGACTCTCTAATGACTGGCTTGGTAAGGATGGATTGGAGCAAAGCCAATGTGATGCCTATATTTAAAAAGGGATCAAAGTCTTTACCAAGTATAGCACAACCATAGTCAGCACGGATTCACAAAAGACAGAAGTTGTCAAACAAACCTACTTTCTTTTTATGAGGAAGTGAGTAATAACTTGGACAGAGGAATTGCTGTGGATATCGTATACTTGGACTTTGCAAAAGCGTTTGACACCGTTCCCCACATGCGGCTAATGTATAAGTTAAGGTCTGTAGGTATAGAGAATTCAATCTGTAATTGGATAGAAAACTGGCTTAAAGACCGTATTCAGAGAGTGGTGATCAATGATTCATACTCTGAATGTCTGAAGTTGTTAGTGGTGTCCCCCAAGGTTCAGTGTTGGGCCCCTTACTGTTTATTCTATTTATAAATTACATAGAGTTGGGGATTTTAATTACCATTTCTGTGTTTGCAGATGACACCAAGTTATGTAGTGGAATACAGTCCTTACAGGATGTCTCCAACTTAGAGGCAGATCTGAATGCATTGTGTGATTAAGCATCTATTTGGCAAATGAGGTTTAATGTTGATAAATGTAAAGTTATGCATTTGCGGACTAAAAACATGCATGCTTCACTGCAAAGGACAAGGGGGCACTCTTTGCGTCTGGAGGAAAAGAGGTTTAACCGTTGCATACGGAAAGGATTATTCACAGTTAGAGCTGGGAAAATGTGGAATAGACTCCCCCAGGAACTAGTTCTAGCTAGCTCAGTTAACTGTTTAAAAAAACATCTGGATGTATTCTTAAATGCACAGAATATTACTGGATATTGAGTTCTTATAGGTATATTAGGCATCAGAGATTGTTGATCCAGGGAATATCTGATTGCCTTATGGGATCAGGAAGGAATTTTTTTCCCCTGTTGGAGCAAATTGAACCATGCTTTATAGGGTTTTTTTTGCCTTCCTCTGGATCAACAGTGGGTAAATGTGGGCATAGCGTTCTGTTTAGGTTTTTCTTCTCTTTTTTTTTTTCCATATCTCTATAGGTTGAACTCCATGGACATGTGTCTTTTTTCAACCTGACTAACTATGTAACTTCTCGATCTATCTGTGCAGAGAGCCGTGACTGTCACTTATGGCTCCCTGCAGGGATTCCCCCCCTCCCCTGTCCGATCCTACAGCGCTGACTGGCGGAACGGACAGGGGAGGGGGCGGGTACAGCTGGCTCTGCCTCTAGATAGGCAGAGCCAGTTGTCACTCACGAAGTTGCGTGGATCCAGACAGCATTGTCGGGATCCTTTCCGGCTGTGGCGTCTCAGTATACCGTGAGCTGTAGCTCGCAGTGTACTGAGCTACGGGTAACGGGAGGACAGGAGAACTATGGGGAAAAGCCCTAAACCCATAGTTCTCCTTTAAGAAGATATTTATCCAAAATGCTAAATCCTAAATAAAGCTTTCAGACATTTTCCTTCTAAATTTGTTCCAAAAGGTATTGTAAGGGTAACCAAAGTCAGGCATTTTTGGCATGGATGCATGCCGAACCAAAAGGAGCCAGCCAACCTATCCTCTTTGAAGACTCATACCCCATACAGCTTTTCTGTGCCCTGGAAAATAACTAAATCTTGCTGTAGGTAGACAGCAATGTCTGACATGATCTATTGCCCTTCAGTTTTCTATTCCTTGTGAAATGTGCACTTTAATGTATAATGCATCCTGTACCTAGCAAAAAGTAAACACTCAAAATATCCAATCCAATATCCAACTCACGTATACAGGTCCTCGTATGGAGGTGGTCATATCTTCTTATCGTCTGGCTGAAGTCTGGATGACTTGTGAGCCCCTGTCTGTGAGTCTTAATGCATCGTAGCAGTTCATACAAAACATCACCTAAAATGAAATAAAATATACATTTATAAACTGTACATTCATACATACAATTGAAGAGCCATAAAAGTAGAAATCCTTGACTATTTTGGCCTCGATAACAGTTGTCACATGTCACAGCAGTGATTTCACAACACATGATCTCTTTGATAAAGCTGACCACACAGTTATCAGGGCACCACGCAATTGTTTTAGTCTGGTCGGTGGAGGTTCAATTCTACAGGGTTTTTTTCAAGTTCATCCCACAGGCTACAAACCCTGTTTCTAATTTTGTGGTGGTGCAGTTACAGCCACTATTTATTGGGTCATACTCTTTTTTTTATATATATATATATATATAACATGACAGTGTAATGTTGATGCCCTTTAGCAAAATTCAATGTTTTTGGTGATAGGGGAAACACCTTATGTGTCCATCTGCTGTTTTATCCCATACTGCCTAGTGTGCATTGCATTCCTACATTTGCCTATTGTACTGTAGACTGCCTATTCTTTGTTATGACTGACCTGAGCCGTGTAAATCTTACCATGTTCATTCACCAAGGGGAGCCCCCCTTCACGTTGCAATGCAGACATTCGATGACGTGCTTTGTGCTCTACACCTTTCATACATGATAATATATCCTGCACACCTAAAGTTCGTGGCTAATGAGGAAACCTATAATTTTTGAGCCCCCCGCTCAGGCATTCTTGTGGCTGGAGAGACATGAAAGACAGCTCAGCCTCTCTTGAGATCTCCTCTCTTATTTTTTTTCCTCACTACTGTGTTCTGCTGGATCAGTAGGGGCCCTGGCCCATCACTCCCTGACCAGTGGGAGTTGTGTTAGCTCAAGTGATTGTGCCATGCTTTGACCTGAAGATGACCATATCTGACTGGAATGGCACTTGCCTGTCACAGGCATCCTCACTCGTTGCCACTTTGGACATCCTCTTTAGTTCCTGCAGGGAAATTCTATAGTTCGAGTTTGCTTTAGTTTGTTTTGAATGTTTGTGTTAATGGTCCTTCACAGCCATGCCTCCAGGCAGGGCTGCAGCTACCATGGGGCGAGTGAGGCACTCGCCTCAGGCACAGTTGAGAGGGGGTGCAGCCAGGGCCAGCCTGGCTGCGCCCCCTCGCCCCTGTTGCCATGGCAAGCACAGGCTCCAACACAGCCGTGGCTCGTCAGAGAAAGAGGGGCGGCACAGGCTCCAGCTTCTCCTCGGATCCCCACTGCTCTCCCCTGCCTGTATGGACAGAGGCAGTGGGGATACAATGAGAAATGGAACGCTGAAGCCAGTGGGGTGGCGGAAGAGGGAGCTGTCACTCAGGGCGGCCTTGCGGTGAGGAGAGAGAGAGCCGCTGGGCCAGGATCTGACAGCCGGCGGATCTTTCTTTTCTCACTGCTCGACCATCCTGAAGTGACATAGCTAAAAATAAATAAAGCCCTCCCACCCCACTCACAGATTCATGCACACATATTATTAGACATGTGCAAAGAAATTTGTTTCAGACTAAATGAACAGAAACTTAAAATGTTTTCATTAGTTTTGTCAAACGAAACACATTTTTATGCTATTTTGGATCCTGGAGGCGGGGCACATGACGCAACACGATAAGGTGCTTGTGCGGCGTGAGGTGACATTGCATGTCTGTTGGGGGCACAACTTTCTGCTCTTGCCTCGGGCGCAAAGGGAGCTAGCTACGGCTCTGCCTCCAGGTACTAGACATGCATACACATCACACTGTACTAAGTGTACTCACTTATGTTATAATAGGTAACTGAAATCTGTTCAGCCAGAAAGACCTATGGCCATAATAGTGGCAAAGGAGCCTAAATGGTGCAAATTAAAATTCAGTCTCAAAATAATGCATGATGTCTTTGACAATGGGTGGCATATTCACTCATAGTGGGATAAAGGTTATTTTACAGCTCTAAAGTGATTGCTCATGAAAACCCCAAAAATCAATATTTATTTGCATGTTTTAATTATAAAATTAAATATTTTTTTCTAGTAGCCATGCAAAAAGTACTAGCCATGCAAAAGTACTAGCCATGCAAAAATACTAGCCTCCAAAAAGTGCTGAAAAAGTGTAGATACTATACTATTTTGCATGTGATACGGAGAAAGTCAGTGAACATCCTCTGGGCCTTTACCTGAACTTGGTGAGCGGGATTTAAAATCATCTTTAGTAAGAATGCACAGGGCTCTTCCATTCAGTATAAACTTGCTGTCATCTGTTTTACTGAGAGAGTATTCTTCTTCTGCCCATCTTAGCCAGTGGATGACATCCTCCTTACTCCACAGGGATGGATGGATTCCTGAAAAACAGCGTATGACTTAGTAAACTGTTTGGGCCAAATCGGCTACACTTTCAGATAGTAAATTAATAGGCTTTTGGCAAAATCTGCCAGATTATATAATTGCACATATCAGGAAGTAATACTGTATGTATACTACAAGCATTGGTATTGCATGTGTGGTTTGTGTCTGTTTTCCTTTTTTTGGAATCTGTTGTAAAAGTTATAATTTGACCTGCAGTTAGATTTGGTGTGTTCAGGTCCTTTTTTTCAAATCTCAACAATTACTGTATAGACACATTATGAATATTAATAATATGCACAAGCATGTGCATCATAACAGTAACCAATCAGAAATAATTTTGGTCAGTTTAGCTGAAATGTTTAAAGCATTTCATACAGCATTTCACTAACTAGAACTCTTTTTATATATATA
>NW_017307497.1:94059-97715 GCF_000935625.1 Nanorana parkeri
TATATATATATATGTATATATATAAATATATATATATATATGTGTGTATATTTAACTATTAAGATTGCAGCTATATCTCGAGTTGTATGCTTTTATACTCACTGAGACTTCCAGGCACTTTACATATAACTTCTTCAATGAATGTGCAATGCGACAGGCGATGATCAAGTAGTCGCTGCTGAATCTGTGGTATTACTGTTAACTTTGCAGAAGCCATTTTCCATGGTCTTACCTGTTGAAATAAGCCATAATTAAATATATTTGATCAAACAGAATATACACAGTTATTTTTAAAGATGAACTTCACCATCCCTAAAACAGTTTTCTAGAAATCCAGAATTGGATTGTCTCAATGCATGTGTAATCAGAATTACAAAACCATGTAATCTGCTATTTCTTTCTACTTCTTTTAAAGCGTGTATACATAGATATTGGTTTGTATCTGAACTGTTTTTCTCCCCCATACAAGTCAAAGTCAATGCAAAAGCAGTGTAAAGCAACTCAGAAGCAGCTCAAAGCACCTAAAAATCACACAGCTCATAAGCTACTCTTACGCAACCCAGAAGTATGTAAAAGCATGTCGAAGCGAATGAAAAGCAAGATAAAGTAACACATGAGCATGATGCATTTGACTTGCTTTTCATCTGATGCAGGTATACATGAACCCTTGGGGGTCTATTTATAAACAATTTGCAAACCCATTCATCCTGTGAATCTCTATGAATGCTCGTTCTGTGTGAATAGAGACAAAAACAAACATTTTTAGTTTATTTTCTTTTCAGGTTGAGAACAAAGGAATACGGAATTATGACCACTAAATTGAGCTGAGGAGATTAGGAAATAAGTATTTATTTCCTGTGCCCCATCTAGTAGCAAGAATGTGATAATACAATACTATTGACATGGGGAAAAAACGAAAACTAAAATCTATTGTTTTTGCCTCAATTTGCACAGAATGAACTTTCATAGAGATTTGCAGGGCAAATGGTTCCACAAATGGTTCATAAATCAACTCCTTGGTGTTGTTTTTTCATAGTGTGGCTTGAAGCTACTGAATATTGGCTCAGAATAGTATCAGAATTATCAAACAGATTTGTGAGATATAGATATGTGGTAACATTTGTGTTTATTTTCATACAATATACCACTGAATGTTAAGTGTAGATAAAAAATACAAAGGAGGCACCATAACTTAGCTAAAGAAGAATTTGTTAAGATTTAAATCAATTCATAAGCCTTTTTACAGCCTATTGAACTATATTACAGTGAGTGCTCTTAACTATAAGCTACGGAATTATGACCACTAAAGCTCATTTGCTGCCATTCGCACCTATTCACATAGGGGCCGAATGCCAGTGACTAATTAGAAAAATGCAGCCAAGCAGCATTCGGTTTGGCTATTCTGCTCGGTACCTCTGGGGTACCGAGCAGAATAGCAAATAGTGAAAAAAGATGGGGGGGAAAAAAGTTTTTAAAAAATTATTAAAAATTTAAATAAATAATACATTTTTAAAAAATCAATACAGATTTTTTTTAAATGGGAAAAAAAACAATTGGGCGGAGCTAGCAGTGACAGTTAGCTCCGCCCAACTGTTTCCGATTGGCCGGCACCTGCTAGAGTATCTGTATTTGGTATCTGAACAACCCTAATAATAAATAAGTATACGATAGCGCCATACAAAAATGTCTTTATATTGTTCAACTTCAAAATATAAGTGATCTTGTGAACTTCCAAGATAAAATCCTCTGTGAAAAAAAACTCCTAACCCTTATGGGCAGACACTCGCCAGCCAATATGTGACCTCTTAGATATGAAGGTCTTGAGTCAGAACCCAAGTTAAGACAAAATACTCCAGGTCTCCTCGCCAGCACTAGTTCTTCTTGTTATTATTATTATACAGGATTTATATAGCGCCAACAGTTTGCGCAGTGCTTTACAATATAAGGAAGACATAACAATCACAATGCAATTCAAGACAAGATGGTAAGGAGGGCCCTGCCCGTGAGGGCTTACAATCTAAAAGGGAGGGGCAAATGATACATGAGGCGGTAACTGTGCGGGGATAATTGTTTGAGAAAGTGATTGTTCAGCGGTTAGGTTGAGGTGGGATAGGCTTCCCTGAAGAGATGAGTCTTAAGGGATCGCCTAAAGGCAGTCAGTGTGGGAGATAGACGGACAGGTTGGGGTATAGAGTTCCATAGGATGGGAGAGACTCTAGTGAAGTCCTGGAGGCGAGCATGGGAGGAGTTGATGAGGGACCTGGAAAGCAGGAGGTCTTGTGAAGAGCGAAGTGGGCGGTTAAGGTGATACTTTGAGACCAGGTTTGAGATATAGCCAGGGGCAGGGTTGTGGATGGCTTTGTAAGTGGTTGTTAATATTTTGAATTTTATCCTTTGGGCTATGGGAAGCCAGTGCAGGGATTGACAGAGGGGGGGTTGCAGGCACTGAGCGGTTGGCTAGGTAAATGAGTCTGGCAGCTGCATTCATGATAGACTGCAGGGGGGATAGCCTGTGTAGAGGTAGGCAAATGAGGAGGGAGTTGCAATAGTCAAGACGAGATATAACAAGTGAGTGGATAAGTAATTTTGTGGTTTCCTTGGTGATGTTACGAAGGTGAAGGTGCAGGATTTGGATAGTGATTGGATGTGGGGAAGAAAACGGAGGTCCGAGTCAAGGATGACTCCTAGGACCTTGGCATGTGGGGAGGGCTGGATAGTTGTGTTAACAATCTCAAGGGAAAAGTTGGGGGAAGGTGCACGGGCGGGAGGAAATATCAAGAGCTCAGTTTTTGAAAGGTTGAGTTTTAAGAAGTGTTGTGACATCCAGACGAATATGTCGGATAGTAGATTAGTGACACGCAAGGACACTGAGGGGGTGAGTTGCGGAGTAGAGAGGTAGATTTGAGTGTCATCGGCATAGAGATGTTCTTGTTACATATTACACCACACCCATCCAATGAAGAAAAAGTGAAGGAAAGATCTCATAGTGTAAAATACCCTTTATTAAATGAACAAATAAATACAACCTATGTACTCACCAAGAGATAAAAAATATGCACCCATATTAAGGGAACATGCCAAACCGCTCGATGTAAGATATACTCCCCAAAACAACGTGTCTGCTGCTAGTCTATTTGTGACAGTGCTCAGTCCCGTGCCTGAAAGCCCCCCCAAGCAAGTAATTTTTTTAAGGACATTTTTGTATGGAACTATCTTTCATTATACTAAGAAAGATCTGCTTTTATGTGAGGTTTTTGATCTGGATTCACTGTGATTTGTCGTTGATTGTGGATTTTGATATTTTGTTCACTGCTTTTTGCTCACTGTGTTTATATTGTTGAAAGCATTTATTGCACTTTGGGTGGTGAGCCATTTTTCAGGGTTATTATTAGGTTTTTGTGTTTTTAGCATTGTATTTGGGATAAGTACTAGATCCCGCTTAAGCAATTCTTCTCTAAAATTGTATGTATTATTTTTCTCAGGAACCTAAAGTCAAAAGAGTATCTTCCTAGTTTCACTTTTCTTATGAGAAACCCTTTATTCTGAATTCTCCTAAACCTAAAATATGGGAAATCTGAAAAAGTAACTGCTTCCTATTTCAAATAAAGACCTCCTTTATTTACAGAAAATATATATATATATATATATGTGTATAT
>NW_017307497.1:97801-118893 GCF_000935625.1 Nanorana parkeri
ATATATATATATAACAGATTCCCGCTATCATTGTTTTAGAGAGTCAAAAGCTGCAGTTGGCAAGTCCAGGAATTTCCCAGGTAATATAAATCGACACCAATGGCTTTAAGGTATTATATGCAATATTGGCACGTTTCCTATTTTTATTACATTTTTACTTGTTTGGGCAAGACAACATATATTGCCCTACTAGCTGCAGTGTTAATGCTTAGCAAATTTTGGTTTCCAGGAGGCACCATTTTCGTTCCTTTGCAAAATCGCCTGTCCGTCTGTCAGTTTTTCAGGCGGATATGATCGAAAGCACAATCTTAGTCTATAGGGAGCCGAATCGAAATGGATATGCGCCTGTTTACATCTGACTACCCCTGACTTCATCTAGGTCTGGAAAACAAAACAGAGTTCCCTTTTGGCTTAGCTGATTGTGATGGATCGGAGGTAATGTGATGTACACGTACATCTCACTCCCCATAGTCCTAATGTAGCCAGCTTGCCTTAAACTGGGTGACTCTTTAAATTTAGTTCTGCTGGACTGTAGTCAGTCTAAGCTGATATAGAAGAACATCCAGTAATGCTGTGTTATGAATAGCCAATCAATAGGAGGTTCATGGCCAGTGGTGCATGCTGGAGGAGGACATACATATTTGGGGTGCACCTTGTGACACTCTCTTCCCCACTGGGGGAGGATGTGTGATGTTATGTGCAATCTGACTAGCCCAGCAGCCTGCAGGTGATTAGGAATGGAGATCCAGTTGAGGTCTGCAGCTGTCCTACCAGTGAAGGAGGAAGCTGTGCCTGGGATGGAGACCCAGGGAGGAACTTTCGTCCATCGAAGGTGCCATAAAAGGCAGAAGTTGGCTTGGACCTCGCAGGAAGTCTGGTGTCTCGTCTCAGAAGTTCTGTGCTATGTCTGCTAACCAGCTAAAGTTCTAAAATACACACTGTTACCGCAATCAGTTTAACCACTTGCTGACCGGGGAGTTTATACCCCCTTCCTGTCCTGGCCATTTTTCAGTATTCAGCGCTGCGGTACTTTGACTGACATTTATTCCGTCATGCAACGCTGTAGTGAAATTAGTTTTATACAATGTTTGGGGACAGATAGAGCTTTCTTTTGGTGGTATTTAATCACCACTACGGTTTTTACTATATAATAAAAAAAGGACCGAAAATTTTGAACAAAAACCTGTTCTCCCTACGTTGTGTTATAAAACATTTATTATTACCAAATTTTTTGGTAAAATATAAAAGACGGGGTTACGTCGGGTAAATAGACACCAAACATGTCAAGCTTTAAAAGTGCGCCCACCCGTTAAATCGCAAAAAAATACCATACTCAAAATTGACCATTGCCGATGCTTTAACCACTTCAAGACCAGGTGTTTAGACCCCCTTCATGGCCAGGCCATTTTTCAGTATTCAGCGCTGCGGTACTTTGACTGACGTTTATTCCTCATGCAGCGCTGTACTGAAATGAATTTTACACCATTTTTTGGGGACAGATAGAGCTTTATTTTGGTGGTATTTAATCACCACTGGGGGTTTTATTTTTTATTATAATTAGAAAAAATTACTGAAAATTTTGAAAAAAATACTTTTTTTAACATTATGTTAGGAAACATTTATTATTACCCAGTTTTTTGGTCAAATATAAAAGATCGGGTCACGTCGGTTAAATAGACACCAAACATGTCAAGCTTTAAAATTGCGAGCACCCGCGACATCGCAGAAAACGACCGCAACCAAAATTAGCCATAGGCGACGCTTTAAACGTTTTTACCGCTATTGCTCTCACTCCGACGTTCGCGGCGATATGTAACATGTGCGGCGCAATGGATGTAATCGGCGTTTTCGCACGTAGGCGGGCTTGACGCATGTTTGCGTGTGCATGTGGGGGCGGGGGACATTAATTTTTTTTATTGCTTTGATATGTGATTTTATAATTTTCTAAAAAATTTTGTAACTTACATTTTTTTAAACCTTTTTTTTCCCACTGAACTTTAGTGCTATCACATAGGGAGCAAGCAGGCTCCCTATGTGATAGCCAATTTGCAGTGACAGGTCCACTTTATGGAGATATCAGGGGTCTTTAAGACCCCTAATGTCACCTTGGGACCCCCAGAGAAGCTGATGAAGCAGAGACCTGCTTCACCAGCTTCTCTCTGGTGTCCGTACCAGAGAGTGACACTGAATGCAGGAAGTTATGTAATACACATCACTGCCTGCATTCAGAAGAGGAGATCAAACAGAGCTCGTGTACTGAGCTCCGTTTGATTTCCGGCTGCAGAGCTGCTGTGCTGGTCCCAGGCTCACACTGGCAGCAGCGGCGGCGACGGGGGGGGCGCACACCCGACCGCATATTACAAGCAATCGGGTGTCTCTACAGACGCCCAAACACTTGTATGTAAACAGCCATCGCTGGCTGTTTACATTGAAAGCCGGTTTCCCGCTCGTGCATGCCGGCTAGCGGCAGGCACGAACGGGACGGGATAGGACGTCTAAAGACGCCCACCCGCTCTCAAGAAGCCGCTGTCTGGCCATTTACATCGCTGGCTGGCCATCGCTGGCTGTTTACATTCAAAGCCGGTTTCCCGCTCGTGCCCGCGGCTAGGGACGGGCTAGGACGTCTAAAGACGCCCACCCGCTCTCAAGAAGCCGCTGTCCGTCCGTTTAACTACAACGTCCGGACAGAAGGTGGTTAAAGTGCACTGTGCAGGTGGGAAGTGGTCAGTGGGTTTGGAGTTTGTACTGTAGTTGGTGTCTGTAGCCCTTATCCCTTTCTACCACGTGAGCTGCCAGAGGAAGAAAAATCTGTGAAAACCCTTTGAAAAGTGACTGGCGCCATATTTTACACTCCCATCCCACAATTAGCTAAGGAGTCATCCCTGAGGTGAAATGTCAGCCCACCTTGCCTCTGAGTTCCCTCACATGCTTCTGGGGGTCAGGAGGGGTTACTACAATAATATGAGTCCAGTAAGTTCATTTTTTTCCTCCCTGGTGTTATAAGTAGGAGGAAGTGGGCTTGTTAGATCTTTCATCCAAATTTTCTTCTGGGTAAACACAACTTATTTTTCTTCTTTACTACTATTTCTTTTAAAAAAAGACCCTTTTGCTAGAGCAAACAAATGGAATCACACATATAGAAGAACATGCTTAAAGGTTACATTTTTAATAATTTGCTACAGGAAATGCTGGCATCTGACAACTCAGCGTGTACCGGATACCTGGTACCCCACTTTGCCATTACAGGCCACTACTTTACTACAACACAGCAGCCAGAGGATGCTGCACAAGGTCCAATAAACCCCTAGCAACAGGGTTACATTAAACCCCTAGCAACAGGGTTACATTACAATATATCTAATACAAAAATGTATTATATTGCAATTTACCAGTCTTTAGATGTGCTGGCTGCATTAGTTTTCTTTTTGAGGCTTTTTGCCTTTATGTTCACCTGGTGATCCTGCCAGTAACACACTTCCTGCTTTATGGTGACAATCCCTTCTATGTACTGTATCTATGGAGCAGTGTTGTCACCCTAGGTCAGGAAGTGTGCTAGAACTTACAGAGCATTCCCCTCCTCTTCTCCTTTACATAAAGGGGAGGGGTTCTGTAGTTCAGAGAGATAGCTGGAAACAGTGGAACTGATAAGAGTGCATCAAAGCCAGAGAGCAAAGGACCTTATCAACAAACAGACAGGATAAACAGGTATTTTTGCTCTTTGCTAATAAACTATAACAAAACCCCATAGAAGGTAGATTTAACAAATTAAAAGGGAGAAAATAAGAGAGGTTCATTTCCAGAAAGTGCAGAGAAAAAGCACTGCTCATCCACAGCTCAGCAGCGGAATGTAATCCAGGAAACCGGGTGGGAGTGCCGTACCTTTCCAAGAGCAATTTGGTAACCAATCGCTGGCCAGAATGAGCAAAGTGCGCTTTCACTATCGATTCCTCACAGGCGGAGTGCATTTGGTATCACTCCGCCTGTGACAAGAGTCGGCGCTATAGATGAAGCATCGGCTTATGCAGCTCTGCTCCCTCCGCTGCCACCTTGCTTCCTTTAGCACTGGCTTCGTTGGCACCGCTGATTCTCTCCCGCGGCTCTTCAAGTTCCCCCTTATGCCACCACCGGCCCTGGGAATAGTCACAACTAGGTCTTATTTTCGGGGTAGGTCTTATTTTCGGGGAAACAGGGTATATACACAATATATATACAGTATATTTGTACTTTTGTGTGCACACCCTAATGCAATAGGCTGCACATGCCTATGGTCCTTGCTCCAGATTCCCAAACAATCGAGGCAGAAAACGATCTGGCTACACACCAAGTAACACCGGAACAGTTTATTGGACCTTGTGCAACATCACTGAGTCCCGTCCAAAGCTCCGCCCCTCTCTGTTAGGCTTTACATACACTTTAAAGGATGTTATTACTTAGAAAGCATGGTGGTGGCCATTCTTCAGAAAATGCTGCTTCCCTGTTTGTCATCATGATCTAGTGGCTTCAGTACATTATAAGTCGCTGACCTGGAACAAGCATGCAAATATGGAGTTCTATTGTCTCCCCAAATGTCCTGATCTGTGTTCTTGTTCTTAGTCTGAGGGTACTGAAGTCAGGAAAAGCCAGAAAACTAGCATTTCAGAAGGAGGTTAGAAACTGTACTCTACCCTTTCATTTCAGAACAGGTTTCTTTTAATGAAGAAAGTATTGCCCCTTCCTCTGGGAGTTATGCCTGTAGCTGTCGTTGTCTTGCAATGGACTTGTAGTTCTACAACAGCTGGAGTGCTGAGGCTGTCTACCCCTGATTTATTGCAAAGTGAAAAGCATTGCAGAAGATTCTAATGTCCATTTGTTCCTTTCTGAAATGTGATCAGATACTTCTTTGCATCTGCCCAGTTTCTGCTTCAGTCCCATAAAAGGATTGTCTTGAATTGTGTTGTAATTGTAATGTCTTCCTTATATTGTAAAGCGCTGCCAAACTGTTGGCGCTATATAAATACTATGTAGTAATAATAATAATCCAAAAAAATATTCCCTAAGGTGTCCTTAAAGTTTTAGATATCTAGTCCAAACTAGGAAAGAATGTATGCATTGACGGAAGAACTGCCTGCTGACAATGCAGTTTAATAGACGTAATTTAAATGATCAAATCCACATTGTATAATAATGTTATAACTTTGTAGTATCTTGGTCAATGTGAAGTCCATCACAACCCTTACCTTATGTCCAACAGAGATCTCAAAGTTGCTTGTTTTTGACAGGTCCATAGCAGATTGAAGACGATAGAGGAAATGAAACCAAAGACCTCAGGGTACTCGCTCCCTGGTCTTTAAGGCCAGTTTAATAAGCCACTGAAATCCAAGAATTAACCTTAGGAAATAAGAAAAAGGCTGCTTGGTAACCTACTGGATGTCAACGTCTACTTTCAGGTGTATATCCAGTGCCAGGAACAGATCTACAACTCCGACACCAGAGAAAGCTGTACAATTGCTGCCTGTTCTGTAAACTGAAAGTAAATATTTCCTTGTGCTTTGCTGTCTTGCAGGATTGTCAGAAGTGAAAGTGACTTCATGACCAAGCTAAATCTGCAAGCGAAGAAAAGAAGGAATATGTGGCTTTGTATACAGCAGTATAAAAATAGAAACTAGTACAAGCCATCCAACCTTGGGAGTACATAGAGGATAAAAAGAGATAAAATTGCAGAAAACAAAACATATGTATTGTTCTGGATATCCAACAGATAGAATAACAAAGCCTCTTCAAATCATTTTTATGAGGATCAGAAATAAGAAACAAGGTCTAAAAAAAAAGACAAAAAGGGAATTGTAAGATTAGATTTCTGGATATTTTTAATGAACTTATCATTTTGAACATCTTTTATAGAGGCCGATGCTGGTAGCCGACTGTAAGTTTAGAAAGTATTATTTCCTAAAAGACGTATAGCAAAAAAGAGCCTCTGAAAAAAGTCACTTTGTAGTGGCACAGAGCCTCGTACAATGTCAATATCTCCAGATCATCAATGTGATCAGCAGAGGACCTAACTAGGGTGCCAGATCCAAAGTATGTGCTAAATGTTCTTACACTACGAGTTTCAGGCAGAACTAATACAAGCACAAACATTTCCCAGCACTGTGTTTGGACTGTGGAAAGCCCTTCCATGTGCATCTTACTTTTTAAAGCTAGTTGTAAATTGATTTGCGTGGTTGCCATATTTGTTTTGTCAGGCAGAACTAGTCACATAGTTTATAGTTCAGACATATTGTAAGGCTAGTGTCTATTGGGTAGGTGCTGCTGCCTGTATCTTACTTTTTGTCACCAGAAGCTCAGAGCAGTCCATATGGTCTCAGAGGTTTAGGCAGTATAAAGATGAGAATTTCTGTATTAACACCCATGACCCCCTCCCAGTTGTCATCTATCCCTAACACTCAACATCACTCTAAGGGCCCATTCAGATTTAGCAGGCACACTGTGTTGTGTTAGGTCACACGGGTTAAGGTGAAGCCCTTTTATTTTTGATTGGGCTGTCCAAGCACCACAATGCATATTCTAATGGACATCCCTCTGTTTTAAAGAAGTGCACCACAATACATGTTCACATCTGTGTGCTGCGGAGTGCTGTGTAGGTACATTGGAAATGAATGGCAAAGCACGGAGAGCCATGCGTTGTAATGCGCAGTTTAAAAAAAACTATATATCGGAGCACCCTCCGCGACCTTTCGTATTTCTAAGACATTTTTTATATACACACCTTTTCTTCTGTGGGTCTTTGGTCCAGTCATGTGATCTCTTGGATCCTCTTCCTCCTCTTCCTTCTCCAGCAGTGGTTGGTTCCTGAATGCTGCAGAATTCCCCCGAAAGTCCAGGGTGGCTTGATGGTGCACTTCCAGTGTGTGAGTCCTTGACGGCCTGAGCTCACAGGAAGTGGGTTAAATGAAGGTGGGTGTCATTCAACTCAGAAGAGGTCTTGGATTGTGGGGGTCAGCAATGGAGATAAACTGAGTATTGTAGGAAAAACATCTTTTTTTTAATTAATCTTAGCTTACACAAGACAATGGCTTTGTACTTTTTATTGAAGCAGGAGTTGAGCATTAACTCTTAAATAAACGGCCTTAAGTGTAGTTGCTGACCTCTATTTTTAGAAAACACTAGTTGCCTGGCAGTTATGCTGACTCTCTAGCTTCAATACGTTAAGTCACTGAACCAAGAGCAAGCATGCACAGAAGAAATTGTGACTCTTTTACTTTCAAGATCTGCATACTTGTTATGGGTCTCTTAAAGAAGAACTCTGGGCAGAAGAAAACAACCAGTGGTGCTACCCCACTTAAGTGCTAATTTTTCGTCTAGGGTCTAAAATAACAAAGAAGTACTCACCCATACCTCAGACCCGCCTAGCTGCTAGACCAGTCCCTACAGCATATCTCCCCCTCTGCTCTGGCGATGGAATGTTCCCCAGCATCCTCACCTCCAATATACTGTATTGGACGTGATGACTCACGGGTTCTTAGACTACGGGAGCGAAGGGAGGGAGCGGCTCTGGGGACCGGTCTAACAATAGCCTAATTATCAAACTTCTCTATAGGTTGAGCTCGATGGACATGTGTCTTTTTTCAACCGGACTAACTATGTAAGTTAATTTGACTTTTAAAAACTCTAAAACAAAAACTGAAAATCATGAAAACTGAAAAAACAATGAATAATTCATGAAAGCCTTACTAGAGTTCTTTTAACAGTTCCGACACAGTTAAACAGTGGGACAAATTCAGCTAATTCTAATTTGTGCTAATTTAACAATTTATCACAATGGCTGTGACAAATTCAATAGGAATTACCTCCAGTTCATAGATAAAGAAACCGGAATTAAGACCAACTCTAAAGTGGCATACAGAGACAGACCAGAATGCTTAGAGTGGGGCTGTGTACTGTGTACAGTGTATTGTGTATTAAAGAGCAGAAGATAGGGCATACTTGCATACGCCAGCAACCAGTGATGAGGGAATAACCACTGAAAGTGAACGTCTGATGGGGATGCTGAGAGACTAGTTCCCCATCAGGTCTGCCTCCCTTTTGATTGACAGCAGCAGGTAGAGGGTGGATTGCATTGCAGCTAGCCAGTAGCTAATTTCTCAGAACCACCATCAGGCCCCATCTAAGAGACTCAGAAATAGTTTTTGACAGCATTTGTCATGCAAAGACACAATGGAATTCTAAAGAGTGTCCATGACACTCCTTATGATTTCTAGGGCACGTTCATGTCCTTCCTCTAAAGTCTTTTGGTAGCACCACACTACAGGCCAGTGTAGAAACTTTGAATTATGTCAGTTCAATTTGGGCTGAAACATGGGTGGATTGTGGGTGTGGACCTGGCTCATGTTTGAAAATGTGGGCAAGGTTGACAGCTGTCTTCATTTGAGATTTTACTATATTTGGATGTATAATAGGCCCTTAGATAGACAAAAGCATTCAGGAGTAGGAAGCTGTTGAATGAAAAGGAAGAAAAGTAAAAGAGTAGGCTCAGTAAAATATGCCTGCAGCTACAGGTTTGGCACATTGTTTCAAGTACAGTGGACCTACAACATATTTGTTGTATAAGGAAGAGAAAGAGAAGCTGAAATAAAACGCATAGGATTATTCCAGCAATGAGGCAGGGTTAGAATCATGCATGATCTGAGATAGGGGCTTTAGTTCAGGTGATCCTGCCAGTAACAGAGTTCTCATCCTAGGGTGACAATGCTCATTCATTGAACTGTATCTGTGGAGGAGCACCATTGCCACCCTAGGACAGGAAGACGCTTACAAAATATCCCCTTCCTAATTGCTTAGGGAGGTGTACTGTAGTTCACAGAGGTTAACTGGGCAGGGCTGACCCCACAGGCCATCTGCCCTGTCCTTACTTCCTGTTCCCATGCCTCCTCCACTTCATGTGTAACTGAACTCATGGGCATTGGAATTGTACTAGCATTAAAATAATAGAATCTACTAATGTTTCCCATGTTTGCTACAAAAGTCACTTCACAATGAAAATATGATGATAGCCCAACACCTTCAGATATGGATCCAGTATGCGGGGGAAATAGGAAAGAGAAAAAAAGAATTGAATGATATGTAGTGTTCCACCTATGTAACATTTAATATGGCTTTATACATAGGAAGAAGCTGTGTGTAACTTGAACCTACACCGGCTATGAGGAATGCATTACCTTCCAAATGATTTGTATTATTGCCCATTCAGTCCTAAGATTTGCACAGCTCTGCCACATAACACAGTCCTGTGTTAGAACTGAGTCTGCTCCCCTGCTGTTTAGTAGCAGTTACAGGTCCTGCCTCTCTTCTATTCTGTTACCGGACAGAAAAAAGGAAAAACAGCACACTGATAAGCTCATCTCTCATTCTGCTCCTTCCTCCTATCAGCTACTTGCACTGCAGCACAACTGGCTGGCTCTTTGTGCTTCTTTTCCTTCTCCCAGTTTCAGCTCTGCTGTAGAAGGATTGCAAGAGACTGATAAGTCGACTTCATATACTTACCAGCCACAAAGCACTACATGTAAAATGCCAGAACTCATCTTTTAATGACCTGGCTCCAGTAAACGAGTGCTTAAAGTGTATTTCCACTTTTGCAGTCAAATTTGAAAAAAAGCCCCTCTATGTGTGTGGTATGTGTTCAGCATGCTGAAAAAAATATTTTTTTTAAAACCTGGCAGATATTTCTTTGGTGAAGGCCTTTGTGCAGATTCCAGGCTACTCTAAGCTGTTGAAAAATTGAGAGTGGAGGGAAAAACTGAGTAACAGCCTGAGCTTCCTCCCATTAACATACAATGCTTCTAAATCTAACCCTTTGTTAGGACAGACAGTGTTCAAATCTAGTTTCCAACTACGGTACTAATGAGATCTGCCAGCACAGACAGGGTTCATTAGAGTAAACATAACTCCTCACAACCCCCTCCTCAAAGCCCAGCTGTATGGTAAATTTCAATCACTTCCCCCCTTGTCTGATCTCTGGATTGAAAAGAAAAATCCCTATCTAAAAGCCCTTTTTTTACTTATCTTAAGCCGCAATGACGTGACGCCACAGCCCAGAGTCTTCTGCTTTTCTGTTTACTTCCTGCTTGGGTCCTTCTTTGAGTGTCCACATCAGCACCTGCATAATGTGGACACTTCCTATTCCTGTTTATTGGCCAGTGTCCTCTCAGAATCCAGAAGAGGACTTATGTCAGTGGAGAGGAGTGAAGGTTACCAGTAGTGTCAGGGACCATTGCACCATTGGATTCACGGTCCCCCCACTTGGAAATGACGGTGGTAAGGTGAGTATTTCTGACTTCACAAGGTAATGGAGAAAAAGACTAGTGGGATGGGTTAGAGAAGGGTGGGGAAAAAATCATTACATAGGGGGAGCTAGGTACAAATATTCAAGTTATGTAATGTGAATGGGAATTTATAACAAATCTACAGTTTGGCTGAAAAAGTGGAAATACACTTTAAGGATTATTACAGTACCTTGTACATACCACTTTGCTCTTTACAGTGTTTTTTTGAATGAAGCCAAACAAATCTTGGATGTGAAGTTATGCTGAAACAGCCCTGACCATATCGATGTACTGAGAGGGTCAAGACTCTTAGTAGATAGATTTGCTTTGACATTAGAAATCTTTCCATGGGAACCAAGTTAATATGTGGGAGGCTATGCTACAATAACTACATACTCTGAGATATTCAGAAGCAGGAAGTTGTATAGAGAAGCTGAACGTTTATTTAGGGACTTTTTCCATTAGTAATCAAAACTGTATATAGAAATGCGCAAAGAATGCCGAAGGGACTGTTTTATGATGTTAAAGAATGTAGGAAGTTGTACCAGGTTGTGTTTCATTTTTTTCCAGTTCCATGCACGCATGCATTGCCTCCCCATTTTTCAATATCTCACTCAATCTAAACTTTTATTTAATATTAGGAAAAGAGGATGACATCCTTTGAGTTTGTTGTTGTGGGAAGGTTGTCCAAGTTCTTAAGGAACCACTGTAGTGAAACAGATTTTATTGATAACTGTATTTGGATATCACATGCAGTGCTAGTATTCAGTAATACTCTTTATTACCTATTGTCCTCCACATTTACACACAGTCAAAAGTGACATTGACGGGGCTGGGACAAACTTTAACACTGCCAAACGTAGTTTTACAGCCAAATGAATGCTTATGTTTTGTTTTAATTTAATGAATTTACTCATTAAATTGTTGCCACAAAATAAGTACCTGTTGTAACCAGGCAATATTTCTATCTACCTACCTAGCGAACGGAAAGCAGCTACTATGCAAACTAAAAGATTTTAAAGAGTCTGTCAGGATAAATGAAAAAACACATGCAGTACACAGACATCTCAACTCTCCTGGACGTTCCAGGAGTCTCCCGCTGTAAGATATCGGCTTCTGGACACCCGGGAGAGAAACATTTTATCCCGGAAAGATTTACTCTAATCTTTCCCTGCTGTCTGTTTTGGTTCTTTTTTATTCTGACATGAGGGCCGCAGACCACTGTCAGAGTAAAAAAAAAGACAGCATGAATAGATAGCTAATGGACATATCAATTTGCAACAGCCAATAGCACGCTGGCTATTGCACCCGTCCTCTGCTGCTTTCAATCAGGTATTCTCCATCAGGTCCTCCTCTGCTGATTGACAGCAGCAGTGGGCAGGTGCAATATCTAGCCTGGTATTGGCTATTGCAAATTAGAAAGCCAATAGCAATCTAGTTATTCATTCCCATGCTATGTGTTGGTCTTTTGTTTTGTTTTTTTACTCTGTAGCTGTTAGAATACAAAAAGCAAAACAAAAAAAACCAGCAGATAGTAAGGGAAGCATTAGTTTCTCTTCTATCGGCCATCATTTCAGGGAGGTGCCATCTACACTGCAAGGGTTAATTTCTAGTGATTCCTGGCAGGGGTGTCTCGAGGCTGGGTGACACCCGGAGCGGTAACCGAGTGTCACCCCGCCGAGACGTCACTGCGCATGCGGGTTAGCATTCTGATACCTGCCAGCAGCCATCTTGGTGATGGACACCGGCAGAGAGAGGAGGGGACAGTCACCCGGCGGGATAAGGTGCCGCCGGGTCCCCTCCTCTCTCCTGATACTGTCGGGCGTTCGGTCCATGACCGAGCGCCCGACTTTTCAGAGGGGGGTGACACCAAAATGACTGAGTCATTTTGGTGTCACCCCTCCAATGGTGTCACCCGGGTGCGGGCCGCACCCCCCTTGTGACGCCACTGATTCCTGGAGTTCTTTAATTAAACAATTGTAATACAATTAGGGATGTCCAGATACCAGATCAGATACCAGTGGCAATACATGGCATTTTCATGAGAACTACCAGGGTTGCAGCGGTTGCAGCTGGGACCTGGCTCTGGTGCTCCACCACTGTCCTGAAATCATTAGTCTGTATTGTTTTAGAAAAACTGTCACATGACAATAAACAAAAATAAACAAAAACAATAAACAAAAATGTATCATGTATCAGTACTTGGAAAAATGGTATTGGTGCATCCCTAATATATATTTATTAAAAACAAATCATACATTATAACAGAGATGTACAAATCCCAGGAGCTCCGTGTGCTCCTTAAAAATGACAGCTGCCAACTTTTGAATTTTTCTCTAGTGTAGTCTTGGAGCTGGAAAAGTATCTGCACTTGTACTTGTACCGAGTATGGTACTTGGTATCTGAACATCCCTAAATACAGTTCTATGTACTGTACTGTTCAGACAACTGAAAAGTAAACATAAGGCTGTACTGTAGCCAAGTCAGGACAAAGGGATTTAGTTTCACTTTAAAGTTGTTTACACATTTTGCTGCTCAGTGGCAGTTGCTGATCAAAGATCACTTGGAACTCATAAGTTATCGTCTATTCCTGTTTCCATTTTAACTCCTTTTATGTGAAGTAGACAGTATAAATGGCAAAAGTGCATGTGTTATTTGTCATAATACTTAATTCGCCAAGCAGAGCGCCTCCCGCCTGAGCAGTGCAAGGCCAGCTACACTAAAGCCAGTATATTTTCATAGGAACGTTAATATGAAAATTCCGGTCAGAACATTCGATCATGCCATCAGAGACTTGGCCAAAGTTGTCCAAAATGTTGTCTGATTTGAACATTCGATTTCGGAATGAACTGAGTCTACCGAACAAAAAACAATGTGTTCACTCAAGAATAATTTTCCATTATGCTCCTTCAGTTTTTTTTTTGCTCACTGCAGTCAAAATCAATCCTTTGATTAACTATTAGAATATTAATTGCGAAAATGATTTTTCTTTCAAATGCAATTCTACTTTTCACTGGCCAGGTCTTTTTTTTTGCACACATGTTACAATGCAAATTTTAGGCCTGAAGATTACTTAACCCTCCCCCCGGAATTATATATTTCATGAAAGCAGAGACCCTGTAGAATAATATGGTGGAATTTTTTTATGTCACGTGATATTAGCGCAACTGTTTATCAAACCCAAGTTTTCAGTAAAAAATACATGTTTTATTGCATTACAACATGGAAAGAACAATTGTACCATGTGATGTAAAAAACATGCCCATCACTTTGTAGGTACAAATATTGTTTTATAGTGATACAAACAATAAGACAAAAAAAAAAAAAAATCTTGTGTACATTCACCCCCTTCGCTATGAAACCCCTAAATAAGATGTGTGCCAACCAATGAGCTTCAGATGTCCAGTAATTAGTTGATAAAGGTCCACCAGTGTAGAATCATGATCACATGATCTGTCACATGATGTCATATAAATACACCTGTTCTGAAAGGAGTCTACACCACTAAGCAATCAATTAACCCTATTAGCACTGTGCTGGCAGGCAGATCTCATCAGTTGTAAACAAGATTTGAACACTGTCTGTCCTAACAAACGGTTAAAGTTCTTAGGGCATGTGTTCTGAATGGTATGTTAATAAGAGGAAATGGAGTCTGTCCCCGCTGTGTCCCTCTCTACTTTCACTTTGAAATTGACCAAAGGTCTGCTCTAAAGAAATATCTAAAATAAGAAATATTTAACAAAAAGTATTTTTAGGTATGCTGTGTGAATAGGAACATATAACAAACATATAGTGGGGGGGTTGACTGCACATAGGGGTGCACGCCCGTAAGCAGGCCGATTCCAGGAGGGACAGGTGCTGCGCCTGATTACATGCATCATCCTGTTCCTCCTTATGGGAGGACGCGCCCATACGCTGTCATCTGTGCGGGTATGGGTTTTTCTTTTTTTAAGTATTTCTTAATCTGTGTTAACCTTAAAATACAAATAAAGCTGGGGCACTTGACCTATTATGGCCTACTTTTGTCTGGATAGGATTGAAAGTCTAGGTTACATTTGACTGTAGATAGTCACTCTGTCTAGATATATCTATAGATGTATTGACTTTTGATGTTTTTCTTTTAGTTGTACTGGTTTCTCTTTCATAATAAATAAAGAATTAAGAAAAAAGAAGCTGTATGTGGTGTTACGGAAGTGCTATTTTTACAGACAGACAGTCTCTTGTCTTTGGTGTTCACAGTCTCAGCAATGGCATTCACTGATAGCTGATATATTGCTGTGCAATCTTTACTTTTACAATTAGCTTGGCTTACATACAACAGCAGCGCCCCAATCTGATTTGTTTCATTTTGAGGAAAGGCTTTTTTTCCATGTAGTTCCAGCACCGACACATGATTTTATTTTTTTATCAGTAATAGACCCCATTTTGACTGGCAAATAGAAAATGCCTGTTCTTGCAAAACTGTCCTACCACTGGCTAATTTCTATCAAACTCTCGTTAAAACTGGCCAGGACCTTTTCAATGGAGAACAAGAAATGTACTAGATAAAAAAAAAACCTGGTTTTACTACAAGACTGAAAAAACAGCAGATCACACAGCAGTGTAAAATTGACAAGTAACCGCACAAAGAATGGCCTAAATATACTTGGGGAAAATAGGGATTTATCTACAAGAGTAAACGACCACAGATGACACAGCAGTGTAAAATTAGCAAGCAGCAGGCCAATTAAATTGCAAGGCTAGGCCTACATTTACTAAAGTCAAAGAGCTCAACTTGAGGTTTTACTATAAAAATGAAAATACTTCAGAGTAGTGTAAAAGGGGCCAGCTTTACATTTTTGTTTTTTCAAGCAAGGTTTTAGGCTGGGTTCACACCGGGGCGTTTTTCAGCACTGAAAAACGCTGAGCAAGTGAAATCCCATCATTTCCTACGTGCATGGTTCCCACCTGGGCGTATTTCAGCGCATTGAAACGCGCTGAAAAACGCCCTGCGCCTAAACAAGTACAGGAGCTTCTTTTGGGGCATATTTCAGCATGTATGGTATTCCCGACTGTGGCTCGGGGTTAACAAAGCGGTAACCGCAAGCCACACTCGGGAATACAGCGTAGGTCTAACCTTGTCCGCGATCCCCGCTGTGTCCTCCGGCCGCTGCCGTCTTCCGTCCCTTGCGAGCGTCTGCGTCACAGGGGGGCGGAACCGGCGGGAAGTTTGAAAGTTTAAAAAAAAACAGAAAAAAAGATAGAGAAAATAAAGGAAAACAAAATCATACCGCCATACTGAACGAAAAAACGCGCTAAAAACGAGCTGTGAACCCAGCCTTACAGAAATGGAAAAGTAAGCATACAGTATCAAACTCATTGTATACAGAACTATGTCTGTATAAATTATGCATGGTAGAAAGGACCAAAGCAGAAATTTAGGGTTAGTTGAACAGTATTCAATTAGACAAATAAGGCAAATGTTGCACCCTCACCATGTAAAACATTGTTGTTGGTTATTGGACGTGTGTGTGTGTGTGTGTGTGTGTGTGTGTGTGTGTGTCTCAGAGGGTAACATCGGTCTGACCATTTTTACACACTGAATATGGGTGTAACATGGACCTCGGTTCAGAAGGTATCAGTTTGAATAACTGAAAGCTTTTCAAAATTCATAGCAGCAGTTACTCTGTTCTTACATGCATGAAAGGGTAATAAGGGCGTTTTCCAAGCTTTCGCAATGAAAGTTTGCCACAAAACAAAGGGGAGGGGGGATTCATTAAAATTGGAGCAGACAATCTGGAGCAGTTGCCCATGGTATCCAATCAGCTTCTCTTTTCAGTTAGTTCAGCTAAGCTTTGAAAATGAAAGATAGAAGCCGATTGGTTGCCATTGGCAACTGCTCCAGATTTTGTCTCCTCCAGTTTTGATATATTCTTTCATTGTTGGTCTACGAATTGTTGGAAATGCAACAGCATATTACTTACTTATCAATCTTCAAAAGATCAGCCGCACAGTAACCAGGGAAAGTGTTGTCCAAAATGTATTAAAATACATCCAAGCAAATTCCAATAAGACAGATACAAAAGAATAATGATCAGCATGTACATCACCATGAGTGTCTCCCACACCATGCCAACGTACTGACGTGTTTCACCACGATATGATAGAGACCTCTGTCATTTTGAATTTGCTTGGATTTATTTCAATACATTTAGGACAACAATTACCCTGGTTTCTGTGCAGCTAATCTTTTGGAGATTGATTTGGGAAGTGGGAGGCACACTACAGCCTGCACCCAGAGTGTGAATTTATTGCAGTTGAGGTTGGAACAGAGCAGCGAGTCCTTGGAGCTCTTTAAACATTGAAGCATTAAGGTGGCCATACACTCTACAACCATCGCAAGACCTGAGGGGCGGGCTTCCGATGACCGCAATGCTGAACGGGCAGTGTGCGCGTGCGCACACCGGCCCCTTCGGCATTTGTCTTCCGAGCACCGTTCTAACCAGCCGAGAATCGTACGATTCCCAGCTGGTTTTCGAACATGCTGGTTCGACAGAAGACGTGCGGCCGTACAGTAGAAACGGTCGCACGTCTCCGTTCACACTGCTCGATTATCGTACGAAAAACCGATCGCATACGATTATCGTACGATAATCGTGCAGTATATGGGCACCTTAATACTGATATTCTAATATGTACTGATTGTATTACTGACATTTAGAGATGTAATATAATATATTTTGTGCTCTAGATGACAGTATACTGCAATGTTGGTCTCTATGCATACTTATCTATGATATACACAGGAAGTTCTATTTGTATATATGTTTCCTGTTAATGCTGTATTCCTGTATACATACATGTGATGTCCTGCTAAGCAAGTAAAACTTAGTTCAGCATTTCTCAAGATCTCAGTGCTTCATCTAAACACATAACCAACACAAATGGTCCCCAAAAAGTAACGTCCTACTTGTGTGATTGTTTCATTGATTTTCTCAAATGCCTGTACTAAGAAACAAGTCCAATTTTAAGCATCCCCTGCAACAGGAATTTAATTTTTGGGGAGATACTTCCAAAGGGTTAATAGCGATAGTGTGTGTGTTGTGTTTTTTTTGAGGGTAAGAAAAGTTACTATTCCAGTCAGGCCAATCACATCTTAAACATTAGTTAGGTTATGGTTAGACCCAAACTCTAGCCAATCACAACCCAGGACAACAGCTAACTAATGCAATTGTTTGCCACAATAACTTCCTTTGCTCTTTTTTCACAATCCCTTGCCTATTATACTTGAAAATGACCAGAATTGATTTTCAAGGTTTGCCCCAATGACTTTAATGGGATTTGGATTAAAGTTCACAATTTCCTTAAATTTACTTTCGAACAGCCCACCAACGGAACCTAGACACATGCGCTCAACACTAGCTATGGTTGTGCCAAGGTTTGAATGGCTGCAGGTTGGTGTAACCAGGCATAAACTTGGAATTGTTAGGGAAAAATAAGAAAGTAGATGAGGCAATTGAAGTTGGCTGGAGTATTTCAAGTTGTCCCGGCATTTCAGGCAATGTTGGTCAGTTGGTTACGTGAACACATGGGCAGCCATAGGATATTAGCAGTTGATAAGGGAATGCAATCATAGGCTTCCAATGACACCCAAATGGAAGGTTTGGGTGATTTGTGCCAATAGATCAGTTCGGCTAATTGCACAGCCTGGTAGTACTGTATTTCAGTTAAGTAGGTCAAGGGTGATACAGAATAGATTTGGCAACTCTGGGCTTGAAATTGCTTCACACAAATATGTAATCTTTATGGCTGCAATCCTGCCAAGATAGAAGCCATGTTTGCTTCTTGAATCGAAAAGTTCTCATAGATTTTGAACAGAGCTGGGTAATTTGCGTGGCCATGGTGAGAAATATTCCTAAGTAAGGTAGGCAAGTTGTTGTCTAGTAGAAATGGTAGGATTGTTGTTTTGTGTAAGGTTTGTGTGGGTGTAGTGATGTTTAAGGTTTTAGATTTGGCTGTATTCACTCCAGAAAGCATCTTGAACTTTTTACGGGTAGACATCAGGTTAGGAAATGAAGTGCTGGGCTTTGTAAGAAGCAAGAGGACATCATCTGCAAAAATAAACAGTTTGTGATCATGCTCACCTAACTCCAGTTGAGTAATACCAATATTGTTCTAAATTAAGTGGGTGAGAGGCTCCTTATCAAGAACAAACAACAACGAGATGGGACAGGTGCCTCTATTGGAAAGGCAACAGACCAATATCCATATTTTACAAATACATTAAGGGTAGATTATAATGCTTTAATGCAGGTGCCACAATTATGGACAAAATCCCTCTTCTTTAGGACTAGGAGGAGATATTCCCAGCAAAAGGGAATCAAATGCTCATTTAATAATGGCAGGGAGTCCTCCCCCCTGACTATATAAAGCAAAAGGGACTTTTGCCTGACGTTGTCGTCTTCTGCCTGTCTATTTGAAACAAAACAAACTTGGTCGCTCGCAATTAAGTCAGCAAAATGTGTTAAGATGGAGGGCCAAGACTTTAGCTAGAAGCCTAAAATGTACTTTAGAGAAGGAGATAGACTGTAAATGTGTCCATGAGGTGTCCTCGGTGTGGGCTTTAGGTGTCATACTAATTAAATTTACTGCAGTTTTAAATAAAAATGTTCTCTAATAGTGCTGTTAAGATGCAGTTTTTTTTTTTAGCTTGAGAGATTTAATGGCCAGCTGGACTTCAGAATAGGAGATCTCTTCCAAAAAAAAAAAGTAAGTGTCTTGTGGAGGTAGCAATGACACTATGACAGGGTGACATTGCTTGTTGTTTATCAAATTGGGTGGGCTGCTGATATAATGCACAAAGTCTAGATTGGATGGTTGTACAAGCTTTGAGGGGTTAGTTGTAAGGGTTCCAAAGTCTCAAGTTTGTTTCGAAGTACAATCGGACTAACAAAGCTTGTTGGCGAACAAGGTGTCAGGCTTTACTTTTAAGGTAAAACTTATGTCCTGCAGTGTGAGTAAGGCAAAGGTTAAGCCCTGTTTTTATCATGTGGGAAATAGAGAGGTTAATTAAGAACTACATTTGTTTTATATTCTTTTCAAGATGCTTAATTCGAGTCTCTCTGTTTTTTTAAGGGCTGAACCTTCACAAAATGCAGCAGAGTGCTGCAAACAGTCTATTTTTTAAAAGACAAGTCTTGTTTTAGGCAAGAAAAAACATTGCATGGACAGGACATCATTAGGCCTGGTTCACGCTGTAAAACGCTCAACATGTGAAAACCAATAATTGCCTATGGGCATGGTTCCCACCTGGGCGTTTTAGAGGCGCGTAGGAACGCGCTGAAAAACGCCCTACGCCCAAAGAAGTACAGGAGTTTCTTTGGGGCATATTTGTTGCGCGTATCCATTAGGATACAGCCGGATAGCCCTTGTAAACCCGCGTTTGTTGCACGTTTCTTTTACTGCAATTCGCTGTAAAAACGTGCGGCAAACGCGCATATTCCGTACGCCCAGGTGTGAACCCAGCCTTAAACATTAACCGCTGACCTCCAATCAACTGCAAAATACAATTAAAAACCGCCATGTTCCTCTATCTCTCCCCGTACCTCACCTCATGACCGCGACACCGATTACGCCGGTCAAGGCTCTGAATCCCGCTTGGACACACATGCCAGGGCAATAATCTCCATGCAACAGCATTTCCAGACATCGGCCCAAACTCAACGTGATTTATCCTATAGCATGGAGGATCAGGAAAACAGAGGGCGCAGAAGGCGACCACGGACACTGATCTGATGGACACACTGTGAGGTATCTTCAACACCATCTTGGGTAAGCCAGTCACCTCGGCACTACCCTTTGATAAGGCTCACAGAGCCCTGCGCCCAAGGGGTCTCCCTTCAGAACAACCTAGAGATGTTATATGCAGATTGCATTACTACACTGACAAGGAATCTATACTGAAGAAACTGCGGGAAACCCCATATCCTTTGACGGTCCCAAAATCCAAATATTTCCTGACCTGGCGAGAGAAACCTATGGCCAAACACAGAGCACTCCGTCCCCTCTTGGAAGTCCTGCAGAATGAAGGCATCACCTATCGCGGGGGCTTTCCCGCCTGCCTTACCGCTCGCAAACAGGGTAAATCCATCGTGCTCAGATACCCAGAAGACCTAGGCCAGTTCTGTGAGGCACTATTCATCCAAGTGCCCCATCTCCCAGGATGGCAAAGGATCTTCCTGCCCTGGATCTGCTGAAAGATCGCTCCTGGAAGGCGACCCCTTCTTCCTCCACAGCCGCCCACCCTTATGAGAACCTAGAAGTGCCCTCTTCATATCTTCTCGCCTATGTCAGGGCTGGTGAGATGCATTACTTTAATATACGTAGACGCTACCCTCCTTAATTGTGCAATATCACTCTCTCACGCTACATGTCCTATGGTCAAGGAATCTGACCAAGCGTGACACGCATCTTGGGTACCCTACATAGTATATGTGTTACATTACATATGTTGATATTCATACACACTTAAGAATGTAAATTCGCTAAATCTTTTGCATATAGTTTATCAGTTTACAATTATAGTTGTTTAATACAATGTTTTGTTATAACACTCATTGCGGGTGAGTGCACCTCAGTGAACTGCAGGTGCAGTTCACTGAGAATCTCAGTGCGGACCTCCTTTGACTGTTCTTGTTGCCAAGTGGTTCCTGCCACGTTCCCCGCATTCGGTGTTCATGCTCCTCTGGAGCAGAGGTTGGTTCTAGACCTCCTCGATAACCTCCCCCTCCCCCCCCCCCCCCCGCACGCCACCCC
>NW_017307497.1:119253-125263 GCF_000935625.1 Nanorana parkeri
CCCAGGGGCCGGATCTACCCCCTCCCCTATCAATGTATAACCCTCTTGTTACCTTCCTCTCCTCTCTTTCCACTCTGCAGTGTTATCTATGGAGAAATGTTGAAATGCACTGGGCGGATGCTCTTTGTGAACGCTAATGGCTAGCCTTAATCTAACCACATACAACATCAGGGGACTAAACACCCCATACAAACGACATGTCCTCTTTCGAGAGCTACGTAAAATGAAAAGTGATGTTGCTTTCATACAGGAAACTCCACTAGCACACCAAACCCACGTACGCTTACAATCTGCTTACTATCCCACCTGGTATTACAGCACTACCCCCTCGAGCAGATCCAGAGGCTTGGCCATTGGCTTCCACAAAAGCGTGCCCTTCCGATTATCAGATTCGCAGACGGATCCAAATGGGAGATTCCTGTTCCTTAAGGGACACATTGGGGAACAACTCTATACATTTGTCACGATATATAGCCCGATCCATGCCCAAACGCCCTTTCTGAAAGCTACTCTCCAAAAACTCTGACTTTCAGGGAGGTATCCTCACAGGAGACTTTAACATACAGATAGACTCCCTCCTAGATTCCGCTACCGGACGATCCCACACTTCCTATTCTAAAACTAAACATTATTTAAAAATCCCTTCACCATCTACAATTAATGGATACCTGGTGGATCCTACACCCACGTGAACGGGTTTACACCATTTTCTTACCCGTCCACAACACATACACCCAAATAGACTAGGGCTGCAACAACTAATCGACATAATCGATTATAATCTATTATTGAAAAAGTTGTCAACTTTTACAATCATTGATTAATCGGCTTCCGATTAGTTGGCCCTGTTCACGGCTCTACACACGCTGCGCATCTCGCTCACTACCCGCCCAAATCCACGATCGGCACACGGACGCAGGGAGAAGAAGTAGGGAGGAGCAGGTGTGGGCGTATGACAGGCCCGATCTCAGAAGCAAGTTGCTGGAAGACTGCTCAGATAAGCCTGCACTTTCCCACACATGGTGCTCTATAATCTATTGCTTTTTTCTTGTCCGTAGTAGGTTTCAGGGCTGCCTCTAACCTGAAAAGCAGATCACCTGTAAAAAGAATATTACATAAACACAGCTTAGATGCAGAATCACCTTCCAAAGTCTTTAATCACAAGGCACGACGTGAAGCTCTGGCAGGCATTCTGAATGATTCCACATGGGCAACTGCAATAAAACCAACGGATTTGAACAGCATAGGGAGCAAGTCAAACAATTGTTCCCTAGGAGTACCTGCAAACAGATACACCTTTAACTAAGCCAGAATTCTAAGTTTCTGGCAGCACAAGTAGTGGCTAAGGCAGGCCTCAAATTAGCCAGAGTGCTATTTAGAATTATAGAAATCCAAGCTCCTCTGAGCAAGACTTTCATCTTCTTATCCATGGAATTCCTGAGAATACCCATATCCTCAAAGGCTAGATCAGATTTTTTTTAATAGAGATTTTAGACAAAGGAGCATCTAATTTAGGGACCTTATTCCAAACCATGGCTGGACCGCCAAGGAATGGAAATCTCTGTTTGAGATTAGATAAAAGAGGCTTTTTTTCTGGTTTCACTAACTCTCCAAGTATGGAATCAGAAAGCAATTTATGCACAGGAAACATTCTGGACTTCTTCCTCTGCAAACCCTCATACATAAGGTCAGGTTTTGAAAGCTGTACTTTTTCCTCCTGAATTTCTACGGTTTCATAGATAGCTCTAAGTAAATTGTCTACATCCTCCAATGAAAAGTTATATTTAGAAACACTGGAAGAATCACCCTGACCACTAAACTCCTCAACTGACGAGTCAGCCTGTGAGGGACCTGCATCACTAAGATCTCAGAAATCACTATCACTAAGGCTCAGAAAATCCATGCAAAACGTCCTCTGAAACCACCCAAGACTGAGTCATGGCCGGAGCTTTCGAATTCTCCAACAGGGACCGAAAACATTGAAAAGTGGACACCAGCTCCTCTTAACTGAAGAAAACAAGCTGCTTGCTGCAGGCTGAAGCAGATTCTTCCTTAAATAGTGCACTGATACAAGCTTGACTTGGTACATCCAGAGTTAGGTTTAGCACTACAGACTGCACAATTCTTCCTGGATGCAACTTTTGACTTATCAGGTGCCTTGGCCTGAAACAAGAGGATTCAAAATTTCCAATTACTAAGATGCCCGATAGAGGAAAAACGCAGTGCCACACTCCACCTTCAGCCCACCACCAAGGGGCCCCAGGTGAGACAACTCATGCTCTGCTCTAATGAGTCACTGCTCTGAGTCTCTGTACAGAAGCATGCCTAGACACACTCCAAGTGACAGCAGGAATTAGACAAATTCAGACGCTCAGCAAAGGCAGAATTTTCAGGGATTGTGTGCTAAACTCTAAAAAAAAAATTCGGTCAGCCTTGCTGAGATCAGCAGTAGACTATAGCCAAGTCTTTAGAGGCAGCGACCAGCAGAGCTTGTCTACAACAACTGAAAACATGTGGTGGTGCATTGTTCATCAGCTGGAATTTGTATCCATCAACCGTCAATAGGTTTAAGAGAGGATACATTTATATATCGATATATTTATATCTATGCATAAACAAGTAAACACTTTAATGTGACCTGTTACCAGATAACACTTAGCAGACTGAAAATATAATTAGAATGTATGAAGGTAGCACTTACTCAAGCTCCAATTATGCTTTTAATAGATGTTTCCTGTTTGTAAATAAAAAGCTCTGAAGTTCCGTTTAACCCTTTTGCCAACCACCATCTACATATAAACATTCCACAGCACAATGCCCCCTGTTGGGGATATGTTTGTAAAAACATTCTTCCCATTCAGACCCATCAGACAACACTTTGTGTAGGTGGAGGCTCTTAGTCCCAGGTGTCCCCAACAGCTTTGGTCGACACTGAAGATTGGGAACCATGATTCACAATCATTCGATAACTATGTGAACTACAATGTAGTGATTGCATGCTGGCTGGAGGCTTCTTTGAGAAAAACAGAAGCCTTGACAAAGTCACACCTTCTGGCTGCATTGTTCATCTGCAGTGCCATATGTTTAATGCTGTGATTAGATTACTGTAAAAATAACCAATTATTTATCATTTAGGTATGCAAAAAGGTTGATTATTATTGTCAAGTTAGCTGATGCTACTAAATTTGACCTGGGTATCTATGCAATGACTTCTGGGCATTAAAGTGTTAACCTTCGACATTTGGGAGTGTCTAAGGTTTGCTCTGTCTCACAGTGGCAACTGATGTAAACCCCCTCTGCACAAATTGGGCATGTCTGTTCAAGCACAACAGCACATCTTATGCCTTCATCTCAATAAGAGCTTTATGAGCAGACAGCAGGATTCCAGGTGATTGATTTTTTTAGCTTAAAAATTCTATTGTGCCAAAAACAAGGGAGTAGACAGGGTGTAGAGATGGAAGGCTACTAACATTGAAACAAATGTAGCCTTCACGAGCACTTCAATTTAAATCTGCACACAGCTTAATTTGCTTAACAACATATACAGTACAAAAAATGGTATCTCAGGCACTTTTGTATTATTTGAAAACATGGTCATTCTGTATTTGCTCTAGAATACCCAAGCTCTCCACACATTTATAAATACAGTAATATCCAATATGAAGTACTCTTTCATGCTGATTTGTTTTATCGCACCTTTTATAAAGAAGGCAAAAAGTGCATACAATAGTTTAATGCTGTAAAAATACCAAATATAAAGCAGAGTTTGCCTCTGCACTATTTTTAAAGCACTAGAAATTCCACAAAGCAAATTACAAATAGAAAAAAAATAAGAAATAACAACAGGTAAGGGGGGAAAAAAAAAAAATTCTTCACGGTTATTTTACAAACATTTTTCCTAAAAATCAACATTGGAAAAAGCTAAATAAATAGTTTGGGCTTCACTTTCTTGAAACCGTCTAGAGTTTGTCTTTTGGAATAACAAGTATGCCGGATCCAAACTGGTGCAGACACAGTCTGATGTGGACAAAGTGCATGATGCTGCTGGTGCTGAAAGTGACTCTTAAAGCTGCAGAGGTCTGAGCGTCAGACACAAATGAATCAAATATTTAGAGTACCAAAACAATCTTCCATTGGGAAATAAATTTATACTGGACTGCAGAGAAGTAGAAGAGTAAAAATGGTAAAAAATTTCGTAAAGGTGACCAGGAATGGTAAAGGCAGTCACATGATCACAGATCACGTTTTGAATGTATGAGGCTAGATTAGAAACAAGTAGTTGTGCAAGACTAATCCCTTTCATGGTGAAATGGAGTTTATGGCATTTTCCAGATGATACAGGCTATGACATAAGAAGGCATGGAAGTTTCAAACTTTCCACTGGTGCATACGGTCATGCTTTTTTTTAAAAGCGCCAAAACAGTCCAGAGTCTTAAGGCAACCAAGTTAAAAATACTAATAGGTGAGTACTTGTCACAGTATAGAAGTTTTATTTCCGTGGCCTGATAAAAGTTGGAAGTGCTCCTCTAGCTGTTAGTCCTTCAAAGCGCTTGTATGTGTAGTTAATGAAGACCCAATCCTTGTTCTTGAAGTCTGATTCGGGATGGCTGCTTGCACCTGAGGAAAGACAAGAGTGTGAGAAGTAAAAAAATAAAAAAAAATCATCCTAAGGTTGGCCTAAACAGGAACTTAAAACAGTACCTCTGAATTTAATATAAAAAAAACTGTATAGTAAACTAGTATAGCACTAAAATAATAACTCAATTTTCCCAGCAAACACAAATTACTATTTAAAAGTCAACAGTACTTCTGAAGATGCTTACCCTGCTAAGGGGCCCAAGTATTTTTCCACAGCAACTTTCTCCATCCTGAGCCACATCCCCAGTGTATGCCAAACCCAAAAAACCTAGTTACTTCAATGGAATGCCCATCTTTAGCTTGTTAGATTGCTGACATACCACACATGTGGAGAAGAGGAGGTACAGTCCTGAAGACTTTGTGCAGCAAAGATCACTGGGGAACTCATTTTAGGTACATTCCCTTACATAAACCCAGCAGGAGGCCCTGGAAAAGGATGACTGCACTAGAAATACACTCATACTTTAGATAGGCAACTTACCCATTGGTTTAAGAATATCTGAATCCGGAAATTCATCAAAATTTGAAGTGTCATCAATACTTTTTATTTCAATAGGTATAGCAGCAGGTCTTTCCCTGTAAATTAAATTGTAATAAAATATTTATGCAGAATATAATGTAACCATTGTAGTGAACCCAAGGAAAACAGCTAAATACACATTTAAACTAGATATATGTGCGAATAGTCATACATAACAAAAGCTTTGAAATTCTCCTAAGACAGCTTTATAATTTACAGACAGCAAAGCAGATGACTCTCCTAACACCTTTTTCCATCTGCCTGCTCATTGGACAATAAACCTGAATTATCAGCCATGTCCGATCAGCAGTGCAGAGATCCAAAAAGCAAAAAGGTTGAGCCAACGAATCAAGGTTTGCAGGCTGTGCAGTGTGGAAGAAGCATTGCAACTTCTTTCTCTGATAAAGTTTATGTGTGTGTGTGTGTGTGTGTGTGTGTGTACTGGAGACGGCAACCCGCAAATGCAGCAGTGCCGTCCGTCCGTTTTTTTACTACGGGCGGACGGCAAGAGGTTAAAGTGGCTGACCGATGTAACAAAGCCCTAAAACCCCCAAATGCGGACACCAAGTTAACTAGAGCTGCAACAGTTAAATCGATTTAGTCGATTAAAATCGACGATTGAAAACGTTACCAACGTTTTCGATCGTCGATTCGTCGGCTATCAATTGATTTCCCTGTTCGGGGCTCTACACGCGGCCTGAAGCACACGTCACACGCTGCTCACGTACCGCTGCGCCCGCCGTGCTCACAGGACACCTCCCACCGCACGCTGCTCCCGCCGTGCCCACAGGACGCATAAGCCACGCCCACCGCTGAAGCCTGTTCGCGGCTCCACACTCAAGCCCCGCACGC
>NW_017307497.1:125386-133166 GCF_000935625.1 Nanorana parkeri
CCATTCCACCATCATACCCGTCCTCTGCACCCCATTCCACCATCATACCCGTCCTCTGCACCCCATTCCACCATCATACCCGTCCTCCCTATTCCTGCATCATATCCGTTCTCTCCAATAACGCCAGCTATAGAGAAATACATCAGATCCCAGCAATAATACATTATAGTATAATGTACTATTGCTACATTCCGCTATAGCTGCTGGTATTCTGCACTGTGCCGCTTTATAATGTACTATATTGCACACCACACTTTTTTTTTACTTCCACCGCTCCAAGCTTGCTCCCGTGATGGACTACAATCTCAATACAAACTAGTAGTCCATCACTGGAGACTTTTTTTTAAAATCCGATTAATCGAACTTAATAATCGGCTAACTAATCGATTATGAAAATAATCGTTAGCTGCAGCTCTAAAGTTAACCCGTGCAAACAAACAATGTTGCACTATGCCACTAAAGACCTATTCACATCTGAGCATTACAAATTCTATTGTTTTCTATGGTCCAATAAACTCATCTCCAGTGCCCGCAATCAATTTATCACTCAAAATCCCAAATCACCATCCCCCAAACAACCTGCCCATCCTCAAACTAACACAGCACGTTTCATTACCCCTTTCAACAACAGATACAAGGCCATCGAAGCCATCCTCAGAAAAAATTGGCACCTACTCCTGTGTAACCCTAGACTAGGCCCAACACTCCCACTCAAACCTTCTGTCGTTTTCAAAAAGGCCCGAAGTGTGAAAAACATCATGGCACCAAGCAAACTTCGCACCATCAAACATCCTTCTTCAGCTGCAGAATAGGGGTCCATAAATGTAGAAAACGCTCAGGTCTCACTTGCCAGTTCATTACCTATGGTCAATCCTCCTTCCAAGACAGTTTGGGGAATCATTTTCCCATCACACAATTCATCACGTGTGTCCATGATCATGTAGTCTATGGCCTCCAATGCCCCTGCAAACTCCTATATGTAGGCCGCACCAGTCGCCCACACCGTATATGTATTGGTGAACACAGAAGGTTCATTGAAAAGGGCTGCACTGAACAGTGTAACGCGAAATTTTTTGTCCAAACATCATAAAAACATACAACACCTGAAGGTTTTTGCAATAGAGAAAATCTCTGAAAAACTACCCCCTGCCGAAAGATTCCACCTTTTGTGTAAACAGGAGACTTACTGGATCTACAAACTCAACACACTATCCCCATGCCCTTTCATATGTGTGGATACAACATGTACATTCTCTGGCTTTCCCCGTTTCTCATCCCTCAGTTTTCCAAGGGGTTTTTGCACTCATTTCTAATGCCATGCCTCCCTTAACAAGTTCAATCAAACACATATTTTTACATTAACATCCGATCTGTCCATATCACCTCTTCATCCATTAACATGCCTTCTTTTTTCCCCTCACCCTGTTTTTCAGACCATCCCACACCACATGCCAATCACTCCCCCTTCTTCCTACAACTTTTTCCCCTTGATCACCCAGCTCGATAAAGAAGCGTTAGCTTCGAAACGCGTGGACGCCTGAACCCACTCTTGCTAGCCTCCACAGACAAGCCGCTCTGACGCCGGGCTGGTTCCATGCCCGTGAGCGGCGTCTCCACACAACTTCTTCCTAGTCTCTCACTCCAGAGAAGCCTCATCAGGCTGGTGACCAGACCAGCACCACCCGCAACCCTTCACACTGTGCTCCATCACGGAGCCTCGCTGCACAGCTGCTCTCCCCACTTTCCCCGCTTGAGATAGGTGCCCTCCCTCCCGTCAGTCGAGAGACACACACGCCGTCCGAGCTGATTGCTCCCTTCTCTCACAACAAACAAACCTCCACACTCCAGCTCCCTCCTTGCCCTGTCTTGGTCCCACAGCTGTAGGTCACCCTTGATATCCATTTCCCCAGCTGTGGTTTCCCATGCCAGCAGCAACGGTTTTTCCTATTTGAGGTATAGGTTCCCCAGCTGCCATTAGCCCTTGGCACATACTCAAACACAGGACGACGGCTGTTCTCCACAGCCTTTACCACATCACGGGTTCCTATGGACACTTCCTCCTCATAGACCAATCAGCCTTTCCGAAGCTTCGCACCAACTCATCCAACCACATAGGACCCTGGATCTCCACCATCACCTTCGCCGATGACATCGCATCTACCCTTAACAAACGGTGAGTCTCTACACTCCACACCTTGATTCTACTGTGTGTGATTTCTCACCTCTCTATCCTTCTCTGTTTGCGTTTCGGCTGACCCCCCTGCCACCATCAAGCCAGTCGAACCACTCCAACAACCAACCAGGTTTAATCGATTGGTCCACAACAATTCCTTTCCCTGGTCGTGGCGCTTCCTTCTTTTCCCTTTTTTGTTCTACAATTACACAGGTCGGACACCCCGCTCCGTACCATCAGGAAGCTGCACACCATCCTCACCTCTTGCCCACACATACATTTGTGTGTGTGTGTGTGTGTGAACACCTTCGCCAGAGCGCTGGTCATCTGGACTGCCCCCACAATTTTTTCACTTGAAAAAGGTGTGTATATGCGTGTTTTTCAGGTGCACCTATTTAAAAGTCTATGGAAAAAAAAACAATTCTGCTTCTGTACAAGTAGTGCATAGAAATGCTTGAAAGCAACACAAAAAAAGAAACATCAGTATATCGTCTGGCTACGCTCACGCTTAGGTGTGAATGCAGTCTTAAAGTGTAAACAATGGAAGTCTGAAGATGCAATTTGAAGTAGAAAATAACATTTACCTAAATGATTTTTCCTTTGAATAAATACATTCTTATGTAATTATGTCCTGTATGAAAGTGTAATAATTTCCTAGATCATATCTCTTTGCTTCAAATAAAACATAAAATGACATATAAATAACAACGGGTCAGCCTTTGGCCATCCACAAAGTTTGTCACCATAGGCCTTTGCTTATGGGGCCTCTCCGCAAAAGGTTATCTTTATCAAGAAAGACACAAAACTGTACACAAAAGGACCAGACACTTACCTAATATGTTCCCAGTCAACACCTTCAAAGAACGGGTTATATTTGATCTCTTCTACACCAGAAGCACCAATTCGTTGCTCTGACTCACAGCAGAAACTGAAAGCATACAAAATAATGAAAATGTGAAAGTGTCCTACACAAATATTTCCTCATTTCATCCTTAGGCAAATACACCAACTATAAATGACCCGATCACTTGTATTACAAGCAGCTGTCACTGCCATTGCCGGTCCCGAGATCCGCTGTGCCCGAGACCGGCGCGGCTCTGTGACAGGAGATCAAAGGGAGATCAGTACACGATGTCCCTTTGATCTACTCAGTCCCGGAATGCAGGAAGTGATGTATGTTACATCACTTACTGCATTCAGTGTCACTCTCCAGCTACAGAAGCTGATGAAGCAGATCTTTGCTTCATCAGCTTCTCTGGGGTTCCCTAGATGACATTAGGGGGTCTTGGAGACCCCTGGTGTCTCCATAAGGAGGACCTGTCATGTAAATTGGCTATCACATAGGGGGATTCTTATCCCATGTGATAACAATAAAGTTGTGTAAAAAAAAAAGTAATACAAAAACTAAGAAAAAATAAAGAAGCATTAAAAAAATTGAAAAAGTCCTCCGCCCCCCACATACACATGCAGATATGCGTCGGGTGCGAAAACAACGATTGCGCCTATTGTGCTGCACATGTTACATATAACCCCGAACGTCAGAGTGTGAGCAATAATTTTAGGGCCATTAATTACTGATAACACTAAACTGATGAGCGGTAAAAGCGTTTTAAGCGTTGCCTATGGTCAATTTTCAGTGTGGTGGTTTTATGCGATTTTGCGGGCGCACGCAATTTTAAGGCTTGACATGTTTGGTGTCTATTTACCCGACGTGACCCCGTCTTTTATATTTTACCAAAAATATGGGTAAGAAAAAATGTTTTCCAACATAACGTAGGGGAAACATTTTTTTATTTTACATTTACGGTACTTTTTTTATTATATAGTAAAAAATAAGCCCCCCCCCCCCGTGGTGATTTTATATACCACCAAAAGAAAGCTCTATCTGTCCCCCAAAAATGTTAACATAAATTGCAAGACTATGGTCCGGTCAGGCTGACTGGTGACATTTTTGACTAACTGGTGAGACAGCCTAACATTTTTCAAGGTGTGTGTGTGTGTTCTTTGGGGCGTATTTCAGCGCGTATCCATTGGTATTGCCGACTGTGGCTCGGGGTTAACAAAGCGGTAACCGCGAGCCACACTCGGGAATACAGCGTAGGTCTAACCTTGTCCGCGATCCCCGCTGTGTCCTCCGGCCGCTGCCGTCCCTTGCGAGCGTCCGCGTCGCAGGGGGCGGAAACCGGCGGGAAGTTTGAAAGTTTAAAAAAAAAAAAAAAACCCGAAAAAAAGAGAGGAAATAAAGGAAAACAAAAGCATACCGCCATGGAGGTATAAAAATGAGCGTGAAACGCACGCTTCGCTGAACGAAAAAACGCGCTAAAAACGAGCTGTGAACCCAGCCTTACAGAAATGGAAAAGTAAGCATACAGTATCAAACTCATTGTATACAGAACTATGTCTGTATAAATTATGCATGGTAGAAAGGACCAAAGCAGAAATTTAGGGTTAGTAGAACAGTATTCAATTAGACAAATGTTGCACCCTCACCATGTAAAACATTGTTGTTGGTTATTGGACAGGTATGCAAACAAAGTAGGTGGGGGAGATAGCTGGAGGAAAAGGACAGGGTGGGGTAAAGGATAAATTCCAAAGTGGGGGGTACACTCTGGGAAATTGTAGTTAAAATATTAGAAGAGTGTGTGTGTGTGAAATTATATATATATACATACATACATATACACACACATATTTATATATATATACACATATATACACACATATATACACACACACACACACACACACACACACACACACACACTTTGCCAAAAGTATTGGGACACCCCGCCAAATCATTGGATTCTGGTGTTCCAACCATCTCCATGGCCACAGGTGTATAAAACCAAGCTCCTAGGCATGCAGACGCTTCTACAAACAATTGTGAAAGAATAGGTCGCTCTCAGGAGCTAAGTGAATTCAAGCGTGGTACCGTGATAGGTTGTCACCTGTGCAATAAGTCCATCCGTGAAATTTCCTTGCTACTAAATATTCCACGGTCAACTGTTAGTGGTATTATAACAAAGTGGAAGCAACTGGGAACAACAGCAACTCAGCCACGAAGTGGTAGGCCACGTAAAATCACAGAGCGGGGTCAGCACATGCTGAAGCGCACAGTGCGCAGAAGTCGCCAACTGTCTGCAGAGTCAATAGCTACAGACCTCCAAACTTCATGTGGCCTTCAGCTTGGCACAACAACAGTGCGCAGAGAGCTTCATGGAATAGATTTCCATGGCCAAGCAGCTGCACCCAAGCCAAGTGCAATGCAAAGCGTCGGATGCAGTTGTGTAAAGCACGCCGCCGGTGGACTCTGAGGAAGTGGAGACGTGTTCTCTGGAGTGACGATTCATGCTTCTCTGCCTGGCAATCCGATGGACGTTTCTGGGTTTGGCAGTTGCCAGAAGAAAAGTACTTGCGTGACTGCATTGTGCAAAGTTTGGTGGAGGGGGAATTTTTGTGCGGGGTTGTTTTTCTGGGGTTGGGCTTGGCCCCTTAGTTCCAGTGAAGGGAACTCTTAAGGCATCAGCATACCAAGACATTTTGGACAATTTCATGCTCCCAACTTTGTGGGAACAGTTTGGGGATGGCCCCTTCCTGTTCCAGCATGACTGTGCACCAGTGCACAAAGCAAGGTCCATAAAGACATGGGAGAGCGAGTTTGGGGTGGAGGAACTTGACTGGCCTGCACAGAGTCCTGACCTCAACCCAATAGAACATCTTTGGGATGAATTAGAGCGGAGACCGCGAGCCAGGTCTTCTCGTACACATACATTTTTTTTTTATTATTTTTTTTTTAATGGACAACTTGCCAAAAAAAACAAAAAAACAGCAAATTAAATTTTATGGACACATTTCAATGATAACATCACACCACCCATTATAGGATACTATATTATGTATTGGCACATAACGAGCAAGCAAATGGGTGGATCCAGGACCAGGCTGTTTTACCGAACTAGTCTGCAAGAAGGTACAAGGGTATTGCAGTAGATTAAAATAGTGCCTGAACAGAATCTCAAATATTATGGCAGATAAAATAGTCCATGTATTTCACACGTGTATTTAGCCTTTTGCCTACCAGCTCAGCAGTTAAAAGTGTTAACTGGCGGTATGTTGTTATTTCAAAATCCAGAATACTCCTGCTAACTAATGAATTTTCATGCTTCAGTATATTCAAGACTAAGAAAAGGGTTACATCTCTATCCAGCTATTTAGAACCCCTTAAATTCCTGCTGCAGCCCCCACAAGTGGTCTTGCTTGCCAGTGAATATGTGAAGAGTCAGGAAGTGCCTGACTACAATTTTCAGCAAGGGGAAGAAACAAGACTGTAGTGGGCTGAATCAGGAATCTTAAGGTAGATTTGCCCAAACTTAACTGACAAAAACCAGACACTGTTAAGCTTCTTAACTCACCGTCTTCACATATATTACAGTCCATAGTAGAATGCATCCCACTCCCAACTGGAATCCCAATGTAGTCAAATAGGTGCTGGTGAGACCAGCGAATGGCGCTGCGTAAATCCAAATATGCAAGTAGTCACCCACAGACCAAGGCCAAAGTGTCAAAACACCTTTATGTAGGCGCGAAGAATATATAGTGGCACTAGTGGACAGCAACGTTTCTGAACTATCTGCGTTTCCTTCATCGGGTCACTATGTTTGCCTGATGAAGGAACTGCTTATGGTTCCGAAACATTGGTGTGCGGGTGCCTACTTGCATATTTCATATATATTACAGGACTGCTGGTCCTGCATTATACTGTACGTGATGATGTCTGAAAGCCTGCAACTGGCTGAGTGGCAAAGGAAACAGCTTTGAGGGATTGGTCACACAGTGTGGTGGAAGACTGCAGGAATGAGGAAGGTTAATATTACAACTTATTCCTCTTCCCCTAGACTTAATCATTTAACCCTTGCAGTGGGGCCTGGAGTGAGGCTTTAAGTACTGGATTTTTAGTGAGATCGCCGCCACACACGATGCATAATGACATACACCAGATTACTGGCAGAGTAGTTCAGATTCAATTTTGCAGTTACAATGCAGAAAAAGGAATCTGACCTCTCACCTGTGAGAATACATATTCAAAGAAGGTAGAACTTAAGTTTGTGTTGCATAAGCATGTAGTATTATCAGAACTAATAGTTTCTCAGATTCAGTTACCGTAAGATAAGGTCCTTTGCTTTTTCTGATATGGGAACCTCTGGAGGAAATGTAAGAGTTTCTTTCCAGTTCATAACTTTCTTATAGGTCTCTTGGGGAGTCTCAGAACAAAACGGAGGATATCCTTTAAGATAAAAACACAAAATTAAATAGAGATCGAAGGTGCACTGTAGAAAATGGTGATTATGTAACAGTTCAAACACACTGTTAACCAGCTTGGTAGGTTGGTCAGTAATAAGTAAATAAAGTAAACAAGTACTGAAAGAAATACAGGGACTGTCACAGCTGACCTTCTCCTGAAAATGCTAGACACAGTTTTAGATACTGCTGAAACTGTCAGAGGGTGAACAAAAAAAAAACAGGGCTATTATTGATTAACCCCTTCGAGATGGGGTATTATTGATTATTGAACCCCTTCGAGATGGGCTATTATTGATTAACCCCTTC
>NW_017307497.1:133218-164069 GCF_000935625.1 Nanorana parkeri
GGACTCTGCTGCCCCCCCACCGTGTGGGCCCAGGACTGGCACAGCAGGTCTATGCAATTTGATCAGAGGGAGATCAGCACACTTCCAGTGGCTGTTCTTCCCTCACCATAACAGCAGACTAGTACAAGTGATCTAGGTGGCTGTACAGCTGCCTAGATCATATGGAGTTGTAGCGGCCGGCCCTGCCCAACGTAATTGGTTGCTAGGAAGCCAGTGGTCCTAGCAACCAATTACTGAAGCGGAGGGAGGGGCTGCAATGGGTTATGGCTGGCAATTGGAAACACCGGCTGGTGTTTCCACTGTCAGCCAGCCAGAACCGCCATTTGGTGATTGCTGCTCTAAACTGAGGAGCAGTAAAAGCTTTTAAAGTGTAGCCTATGGGCAATTGTGGGTATTGTAGTTTTTTGCCATTTCAAGGGCGCAAACAATTTTAAGGCTTGACATGTTTGATATCTATTTACCCGACACGACCCAATCTTTTACATTTTACCAAAAAAATGGGGTCCTCTATTCTCTGTGTGCTTACAAATTCATTTTAGTGTATTTAATCCTAAAAATACTGGTTTGATAAACATTTGTGCAAATAATGTGAGACATAAAAAATTGCAACTAGCATTTTTTGAAATTCTACATGGCCTCTTCTTTCAGAAAACGTATAATTGTTTGGGGTTTTAAGCTGCTTTCTAGCCAAAAATTCAGATCCTATCATGTGTGTGCAAAAATTAAGAAATTGCTCCGGACGAAAAGTGGTTAAAAAACTTAATGTGTATGTTATAACCGGAAGATAATTTAATTGATATCACAATCTGCCATTTACAAATCTGCAGATAGTACTGTATATGAAAATGAAGCTTGTGAGTATGTTTGAAGGGGAAGGTGAGAGAAAAAGCTCTGGAAGAAAAGTAAGACAATTCCAATGTACCCTAGGAAAGGCAAGGAGCGAGTCAGAAAATGTAAAGACGGCTTACCGATCAGCATCTCATACATTATGACTCCTAGTGACCACCAATCACACAATTTATTATAGCCAGTTTGCAAGAATACTTCTGGCGCTATATAATCGGGAGTACCAACAGTAGAAAATGCCTAAAAATATGAAAAAAATAAATACTTGTTAGATCACCTAGAACTATCAAGTTAATCATATTAAGTAGACATTAATGTCTCCAAAAAGTGTTGGGTGGAAGCTGATATGGCACCAGGTATATAACATAATACTTCAAAGTGAAGACAGGCCACTAAGACATTCTTCCATTAATTTCATTCAATTTTGTATCTATGTGTTTTTAAATATTTTGTAAGACTGCTAATAAAAGATAAAATCACGGTCATAGCTACTGTTACAGGCAGAATAGAGCGGACAAACTTGACAGTGGAGGTAAGGGAGAGATTTCCAACATAGCTCATCAGGAAAAAGAAAGGGTGCCTGTGTGCTGAATGGCACCTTAACGCACACAAAATAGGTGCTGTTGGCATTATATCACAGCACAGAGCACGTAATGCATGTTACCGCAGTGTACTGGTGTAACTGGGTCCTTGCATTACACATGCTGCCAATATCGCCTTCACTAATGCTGCCTAGTGTTGGCATTAATGTTCTATGGGGACAATAGGTATCAATTGATCTTGTTGCCCCTGTACAACTATAAATGCAAACAGTTATCTTCCAAGCATTTGTCAAGATGCTCAATAACGATAGTCACTAAGCATTTTGGAGGCCACATGTGCCTTAAAGAAAGGCACATGTGGCTTCCAAGGTATCTAAACTCAACAGCAAAAATTTTACATATTGCAGCTTGCCATTCCTTAAATATGGTGGCTGCATTAGTTTTCTTTATTAGGCTTTTTTTCACTTGGTGATCTGGGCAGTACATTTGTTATTTTTTAACCTCCTTTAACTTCCCAAACTGTCCAGCAAAAGTGTCAGATAGTTGGTTGAGAAATCATTTGACACTGACAGGTGTGCTTACAATGGTCAGCTTTTATTCACTTATTCAAAAAGCTTATCCCAGAAGAAAAAAAAAACTGTTACTGCAACTGCTTATAGCAGACCTTTACCCATATCTGTAAAATAACAGCAATCACACCTTTAGAAATGTTAGCAATGACATTCTTCAAACACATACTTCTAGATAATTGCTGGCTTTGTATTCTTTGCATATCTTATTTCTCTTTTCTTCCCCAGTCAGTGGCCATGTTTACTGAGGGCAGGTTACTAGATCTTCATTTACTTCGTGAAAATGTGGCACATGTGACTAGACATGTGACCATGCACATCATCTCAGGGGAGGAAAATGCCTTTCCAGATGAGATTCCCAGCAATGCTCTGCTGATGACAAATCAATCTCAGTGTGCATTGCTTTGGCAAACTGAAGTAATTTGCACTTTCAAATCAGGAAATGAATGCTCTGCATGTTTAAGTATTTCAAAATCACAGCATTTTACACCTGACATGTCTGTTATTATTAATCATCATACATAGGAGGGATGCATTGGTAGAATTTGATTTTTGAGTGTAAAGGTCAGCTTTAAGAAGTGTTAGTTGGAGTTCAGATTTCATTTCTAAGCCAAGTCCCTCTTAATCTGCTAGTGCATCTAACACTACCCTCTCCACAGGTTGACAATGTTGCTGTCCAAGGTTGGTTCCATTGCTCCTCCATAGAGTGGAGCCACCCTAAGACAGGAAGTGTGTTACTGGCTGGATCACAAGGTGACAAAAAAGGGAAAAAAAAGAAAACAAATGCAGCTACACATTTCAGTACTGGTAAGCTGCATTATATTAAAGGTTTGTGAAATCACATTAAAATGTATCAAAATTGAACATACCAATTGTCGTCTATTTCTCTTCCATGTTTCTGCTTTTCTCTTTGAATTCATATTTTGAAAATCTGCAATGAAATAATATAAAATAATAATAAATAAGTGAAAAGAACGAGAATAGCAAAATATGTGAAAAGAACGCTACCAAATGTTAATATTAAAGAGAACACAGAAATGATAACTTAAAATATGTGCTTACTGATGCGATGGAGGAAAAAACTGAAAGTGCCGGACCCCATGCAAGTCTATGGGGAAACTGATGTAAACGGACATGGAGATGACCTCTGGTCCGGCACGATCCGGTCCTTCAAAACGGATCAATGATCTGTCTGTTTTACTGGACTGAGCCGGAGCTAACTGGGTGTAAACGGACGTCCGTTTAAACCTGCATATAGTGTGCGATAGGGTCCGGCTGAAAAACTGACAAGACGGACCCGATTGGACAGCTCATTTGAAAGGGGCCTTAGAGTGGTGTAAATTACAAACAAGAAAAATCATGAAAACACATTTAGTAAAGTAACAAAGTTATGTTTTAAATAGGTAACTTTCTTTAGATACACTCTGCTTGAAAGAAAACAAAACTTTAAAAAAGTTGGTAAAAAAAAAGTAGGAAGATAAAGTGGCTCTGCTAGGTAAAGCAATTCTAGTTGAAAAAGCAAATCTGTTAAAATAAATAGAAAACTACTAATGGGATTGTTGCAATTAAAATGTCACATTACTACCTACAAGAAAAAACATTACTTACTGAAGTCATTTGGCAGGCTGTGGTTCAGATTTCTGTAATAATCAGTCCGATGAGCCTTCTTAAGTCCTGTACATAATCCAAAGTCTGACAGCTTTACGTGTCCCTTAAATAAATATAATAAAATATATACACATGATTTAGAAGAACAAACTGTAAGTACTGTACACGGTATTTACTCAGAAGGTAAAAAAAAAAAAAGAAACTGGCAACAAGAATAAAATATATTACTTCTGGCAGAGAGTTCAAAACAAAAAAAGCAACTAGACAGAAATGTAATGAAAATAGTCTTCAAGAGGAGTAAAGTGTTGCACATGTCATACATTAAATAGGATATAGCTGAAGGTGCTAAAGGACTGGCAAATCCCAGTAACTTTGGAATTTCAAAAGCATGCACCACAAGGAATTAGCCAGAAAACCACCCTCCTCTTGCGATAAAGGAGAAAAATGAGAAACTGAAATTACTGGACCCCATGATGGTCTATAGGGGAATCCCGAAATCTGACTTGGTCAGGTCTGTCGAAGCGAAACATTGTTCTGTTTGTTTTACCGGACCTGGCCCGATTCAAGAGTAACCGGGTGTAAACAGGCACCCATCTGTTTACACACCGCTGCACATAGACTAACATTGGGCATCCGCCTGTGTAAAATATTCTAAAAATTAGCTACAAAATGCTTGCCCAACTTCTAAATGTGTATGAATTTGGGTACTGTGTATGTATGTATGTTTTCATTTTTTTAAACCTGCTCAGCATCAAGGGAGACAACATTTATAAAAGAGCCTTATTTTATTTTAACTTGATAAGAATCTGGCTATTCCGGTGCAAATGCAACAGAAAATATCATATGCAATTTGGTTAAATAGGACCTATTCTGTATATGTCACAGTGAGAAAAATCCAGGACTCTATAATATATAATTACTTTGCTATCCAGTAAGAGGTTATCTGGTTTGATATCCCGGTGTATAAAACCAAGCTGATGGATCGAATCAATTGCAAGTACAGTTTCAGCAATGTAAAATTGGGTTTCCTCTTCAGTCAGGGTATCTTTTTTCATCAGCAAGGTCATCATATCACCTATCATGGGCACAAAGGGCACAATTAACATAAGGCTATAACATTTATAAAAGGCTACATCAAATCATTATGTCAGAGAACACACATCTCACATTTGTTATGTCATCAAAGTTTTAATTTGGATTTTTTTTAATAGCTCATATTCAAGTAGTGAGTATGTACAATTCATGAGCATGTACAATTGTGACTCTTAGGTGTGGGAGGGTTTAAACCTCAGTAGGTTTTATTGCCATCTAGGTACCCACTTGCAAGCTGTCCCAATGACCCTTCACTTCCTGTCCTCTTGGTCACACAGAAAGTAAAAATAACCTCCTCTGAAGGACACAGACAGCAAAACCCTAACAGAGGTTCTAACTCTTTCCAACTCTACTAAATAAAACGGCTTTTATAGCCGTCTCTGTCCACACTGGAGCAATCGTTTCACTATAAATCTTTCAAGCTGGGACAAAGATGGGAATATACCCTTAACAGAGGTCCTAGGATTTTCTTATTTGACCCAAAACTTTAAGAAAAATCTGTCTGATATTGGCCTTTACATTATATTACATTTTTCTACTTGTTTAAAGATCCTTTACAACATCTAGCGGCCATTTGTATGCAGAAGACTTGGCTGGACAAAATTGCATTATTTTTTTAATTATTTACGACGATTAAGTAACCAAAGTACCTCCGGGTAGGAACTCCATGATCAGGTAGAGGTTCCGCTTGTCCTGAAAGCTATAAAACATTTTTACAACCCACAGGCTGTCTGCTTCTACCAAAATATCTCTTTCTGCACGAATGTGTCCAACCTAGGAAAACAAAAAAACAAAAAAACAAAAAACAGTTACTGAAAATTATTTGTTGATAAAATGACAGATCACAAACTAGTTCAATTTGTCTTCCATACTCAATAAGGCAGTGCAAAGACTAAAGCTGAGGGGTAAATTGCAGTAACTCTTAGCAACCAACCTGTTTACTAATAAATATTGCTCTTTTCATTACTTAACCCCTTAGCGAACCAGTGGCGTACATAGTACGTCACTGGCAATGGGGCCGTTTAAACAGACTCCTGGCTGACTGTGGGCATTACAATAGAAGTGATTCTGGCAACCAGCTGTCGCCAGATCGCTTCTACAGATTGGTAAACTGCCTCCCCCCTCCGCACGACACCCCCGCCGTGTTTCCCCGGCTCCGCTGCATCTCATGCAGGCCCAGGACCGGCATCTCGGGTGTCGGCGGGAATCTGGGGAGGAGAGTGGCGAACTCCCGTTCACCGATCTCTAGGGCTGCAACAACTAATCGACATAATCGATTGAAAAAGTTGTCAACTTTCAATCATCGATTAATCGGCTTCCGATTGGTTGGCCCTGTTCACGGCTCCACACACGCTGCGCGACACACCTCCCCACCTCACGCTAATACCGATCTTCCTGTTCTATGGGATCGGGAGTGACACGTATTGCATCACTTCCGGTCCCATAGCTGTCATTGCTGGGCTCCTGAAGCCCAGCAATAAGCTATTAAAGTGCGATCTGCACTTCAATAGTTTAGAGTGTAAAGGTGATACTAGGGGTCTTTAGGACCCCCAGTATCACCTTAAAGAGTACCTGTCACCAATCTGCTATCACATGAGGGGTTTGTAAGCACCCCTGTGTGATAGCAATTAATGTAAAGAGAAAAAAAACCCCACAGTTTAAAACTATAATATCAGTTTAACAATAACAATACATATCAAATTAAATAAATGTAAAAAAAATAAAACATTTTTATAAAGTCCCCCACGAGAATGCGCATCATAACGTAAATACGTCGGGTGCGCCTACGTACAAAAGCGATGATAGCGCTACACCTTTTGTATTGCCGCGCTTGTCAGAGTGAGAGCAATAATTCTAGGGTCAATATTTATGCGTATCTCAAAACTGATGACCTGAAGGGGCTTTTAAAGCGTCTATGGACTTTTTGGGGTACTGAATTTTGTCGCACACAATTTTTAACCTGGGCATGTTGGGTATCCATTTACACATTGTAACCTCATTCTTTAGATTTTCTAAAACAAATGGGTATTTAATTGTGTATTGGGGCACTAAATGTAACTTAAGTGCATTTTTCACTAATCTTTTGAGTTTGATAATAAGTTGCGCTAATATCGTGGAGCAGAAACATTTGCAACTGTCTCCATTTTATTCTACAAGGTCTTGGCTTTCAGAAAATATATTATGTGTGGGGGATGAAGTAATTTTCAGGCCTAAAATGTGGATTAAAACATGGGTGCAAAAAACAAAAGGAAACAAAAGGTCACGGTAATTAAGAGGTTAAACTAGAATACAAAAATAACAGTTATGCTGCTGAATGTAAATTGGTGTCATTTACTGATTTTAACCATTGTATTTCCCAACAGTAAGTGCATCACGACTCCTCAGCAGATTATCTATAACAACCCTAATGTCTAACTTATTCCCAACAGTGAGTGCATCACTGACTCACTAGTGGATTCTCTATAAAAAAAAAAACCCCACTACCCCACCCTTCCCTGGGTCCTTAGCTAATAAGAAAGTCAGGGAACATGCTCTTTCACACGTGCGTTGAGAATTTAGCGCACGATCAACGCTCATTAACGCGCCTATAGCGTTAACAAGGCATACAGCAGGTGTTTGCAAGGAATTCACGAGGGACTCCGCGAAGAGTTAAAAAAAAAAAGTATGTGGAGTTCCCTTCAAAAGTCATACCAAACCCCAAAAAAGGTATCCCTTTAATTAATGGGCACCCAGATGCCGCTCCCCCCCTTGCTTTCAGAAAATATATCATTGTTTGGGGGTTAAAAGTAATTTTAAATAGAAAACTTTAGATTTTAAAAAGGCTGTGTGAAAAAGAAAAAAATTACTCTGGACCTGAAGTGGTTAAGACTTAAATCCTATAGTTTTAATAGACAAAAATCATATGGTTACCTGTTCTTTCTCCAGCATGTCTGCCTTCCGCAAAATTTTCATCGCATATACATGGCCAGTATCTTTCTTTTGAACTAACCGAACCTACAGAAACATAAAAGGGATTATTGTTTTGAGCATTATACACCTACACCCAAGGTTAGAGAAAGTTTCTAACCCTTCCCTACTGCATTTAAAGACCGAGATTGTCCCCCATGCCCATGTTCCCCTCACTTCCTGCATGATGAGCACATAGGAAGTCAAGATATATTCTTACCAATGAGGACTCAGACAACAAAAAAAAGCCAAAAGAGATTTCAACTTTCCCCACTCTGTCGGAAAAAATAAAAAAAATGCCTTGCTACAGCGGTTTAAGATGTTAAGCAATTAAAATCCTGCTTTGGATGTAAGAGGGGGGAAAAGGGGAATATCCCTGATGGGTTCAATAGGCAATTTATGAAGAGGCCAAAGAACCAAATTCAGATCCCAGAGAGCCACTGATTATTGTACAGGTTTGGCTATATAAGAAACACCGTAAACAAAGAATAAAAGAATGAGAGGCAAACTGTCTGAAACAGGATAGAATAAAATGGTATTGAGGGCCAAATGCTGATCCAGTTCAGAGTTTAAAAAAACAAAAACAAAAAAAACACCCACAGATTTCTTCCTGTGGAGTACCAGGTAAAGTATGTCTTCCACGTGTATAATGGTAGAATTTGCAAGAGGTAGACTTCTTAGTTTTCAGAAGCATAGAAATCATCAAATCAGAAAGGTCTTTACCTAACCTTCGACAGAGAAGCTGCCAAAGCTAGTGAATCAGTCTGTGGGAAAGAAGAGTCCACGGGGTGCCTGCCAGGAGTCTGATGAGGTCTGAGCAAATTTGGTGAGAAAACCATTAGAATGCCCTCTCCATCTCAAAGCTGTGGAGCAGATAAAGGAGTTACGGCACGGAGCTTTGCGTGTAGTGTGTTAGCTGAGTGCAGGCAGATGATTGACTGCACCTTCAGCCAATCGGCTCGTGCGTAACAACCAGCCAGACGTCACATGCTGGCGCGCGGGTTTATATTTACATTTTTCATCTTGGCACGCTCAGCTACGTGAGCTCTCGCAAGCTGACGTGCCGAGGAGAAAATGACATGGCACACTGCTCGTGAAGGCAGCGCGCCACCGCTCTGCGCTGCTTTGCATGCAGTGTGTCACAGCCTTAAAGTAGAACTATGGGGTTAAGGCTTTTCCCCATAGTTCTCCTTAGGGTAACGGGAGGACACAAACTAGCATCCTCCCATCACCCTAAGCTCAGTATACCGCGAGCTACAGCTCGCGGTATACTGAGACGCCGCAGTATACAGCGAGCTACAGCTCGTGGTATACTAAGACGCCGCAGCTGAACCGGATCCCGACAATTATGTCTGGATCCGCCCAGCTGCGTGAGCGACAGCTGGCTCTGCCTATCTAGAGGCAGAACCAGCTGTACCCGCCCCCTCCGCCAGTCAGCGCTGGAGGATCGGAGCGGGGAGGGGGGTATCCAGTCCCTCTCCTGTCACGGCAGAGAGCCGTGACAGGATCGAGAAGTGAGCGAATGCCGCTATGTGTTCGCTCACCTCCCGATCTACTGAGCCGACCTGTGACAGTCTCATTGTCACAGGCCGGCTAGAACTATGAGGTGAGTGAAAGGCACTCACCTCACAGTTCTCCTTTAACAGAACAGCAAAAGGCATAGATCAGGTTGTACTGATACAACAGAGCCACTACAGCATCCGCCACTATCTCCCGAAGATGTGTTCATGTGAAAAAAATAATTGCTCAGTTTGTTGTTAAACCTGAAGAGCAGGAGCTCCACATCTGTGTCCACCATCTGCAACAGAGGTCCTGAAACAGCTCCAGGTGAAGAGACTATTTTCCCAGGTTAAGACGTTGCAGACTGAGGTAGTCTGCATGCCAACTGTCAGAGCTCAAAGGCTGGACAACTGAAAATGCTGAAATGTGAGGCTCTGCTCAAGGCAGAATTTTTTGATGGTTTATGTATACCACTGCTAAGGCATTGTCCAGCTGAATCTCAATTGGATGGCCCGGTAGCCAAGAAGTGCAGGACTGAAAGGAACAACCATATTGCTCAGAGCTACCATATGTTGACTGGAAGACTAACTTGTTCTGGTGACCAGGACTCCTTCCCAGCTTGTCAGGCTGACCTGTGTCATAAGAATCTTCCAGGATATTGAAAGGAAATATTTCACTGATTCCAGCAAAACGCATGGGAAGGGTTATACCGGACTGGCTAACAGCTTCTTTTTTTTTGTTTGCCAGAGTCCTATTCCAATTACTTCTGATCTTCTGTGTCAGAATGAATAAGAAAGAAAGTTTTGGCCTTGGAACGAATGGGGAAGTGTCAGAACCTAGGATATACGCACATTACAAATTCTACATAATTTCTGGTGACCTATACCAACTGAGACATGAAGTGAGAGGTACTGTCCCAACAGAAACACAAACAACAATACAAACTTTTTTAACAGAGTTTGTAAGGATGAAGCATCTAGGTCTTACCTCCCCAAAAGCGCCTCTTCCAATTACTTTCAAAGACTCGAAATCTTCTAACCCCAACCGCGTCCTTTTTAGTCGAAGAAATTCGGTTTCTTTTTGGGCATGTGCCGATCTCCTCATCTTTTTCTGTATTTGGGATAAAAATATATCAATATGCAAACCTTTATTTTTTAAGGGGGGCCAATAAGGCAGCAACAGAATTGAACTATCAAATCTAAACTTTCAGCAAAGAGGACTTTCGAACTTCTTACATTTTGTCCAACTAGAATCTGGTGCACTGTAAAAACAACTGCTAAATAGGAAAGTGCTTGTCAACTAGTAATCATCTTTTGATAGAATGCAAACTGATAGATTGCTATACATTACTGAACTTTACGAATCCCTATTGCTGTAGACTGTGAGTGACAACACATTTACAACCGGTTTAACTTTGGGGAAAAGATGTTAAACCATAGCCATTTAAATTGCATATTATCCAAGTACATTTTTGTTGCATAAAAAGCAATCAGCAATACCCAAAAATGTACCTGGAGAACTTCTACAAATGTATTTGAGGTTCGCCTTTGTTGCTCTGAAATCCCAAGCAGTGTTATCTGTCCTGACGATTCTCCAATGATGGACTACATACAAACCCCCGCCCCATTCAACTTCATAACGAGGGGGAAATGGAGGTGTTCTGTAGGCCAGGAGAGGAGACTCAGGCAGGGTTGAAAACACTGCTCAGTATTTCAGTGCAGTTAGAGCACTGGCTGGCAGCTCAAACAGGAAGTCAAGAATACACTGGATTTCTGGCAGATTGTTCTGTACTTGCAGTATTTTTTTTTTTAGTACTTGCAGTATTTTTTTTTTAAAGATAAATGGGGAAATGTGATTGTACAGGAGAGAAGTCGTGCATGTATTTTTTTTTATTTATTCATTTTGCCCAGAAATACACTTTTAGAAAAGTTATCAATGTATGTTGTCTAACAGCTGCATCCAGGGGTCAAAAATAAAATGTCAAAAGTTATAAAAGCAATAAACTGTTCTATTTTCCTCTCACAACTGGAACATGAAAATTCAAGTAACTGCACTGGAGTTCTACCACAATAAAAGGAGGTTCAAATGGTCTTTATCTTTTGACGTAAAACAAATTTCATATATTTTACATTCCAGCAGTCAAGGGTTAACTGTATGGACCAAATTTTTGAAAACGTCAGATAAAAACCTGCCAAACACAATCTGGGGCCCTGACCATTGGGAACATCAAGGAGCCCTTGGAATTAAGATATACTAGCTAAATTTTAAAAGGGTAAGTATAGTGCTTTGTGTAGAACAAAATGATATAATATTGTATGTTAATATTTTGCATATGTATTTTGGAGCTATCAGGTGGATCTTTAAATATCTTTATGTGTCTATCTTTTGCCCTTCACAGGGCTCTTAAAGTAAAAGTGTACTCTGAAAAAAGAAAAAAAAAAAAGGTGAAGGATGGAAAATTTTTCTCAAACGAGCGGAATTCTAACTGTGAATGCGGTTTTTATTCAGCAAACTCTATTGATTCCATATTTGAATGTTAGAATTAAACGAAATTTCAACCGACAATTGTCTGATGGCATTATCGGGTTGTAAAGACGTTCATTCGGAAATCTATTGGTGCGGGAGTTACATTATGCCGGCTGGCCAATCAAGAGGCTAAAGACACCAAACCCAGAAGACCAGGTGAAAATGGCACTGCCAGCGACGGAGGTGGGAGCGGACAGTGCGGCACTGGAGGGGATCGTTTTACACGCTAAATTGCTCATGCTGTGCTAATATACTGTGCATTTCAGCACATTATGACAATTTTTATCACATAATGGCTAATCACCACTGCACCAATTAAAAAAGCCAGGGAGAAGATCTGAAGGATGGTGCTGAAGTGGGTTTAATAGACGGTAACAGGGAAGCAGAGAACTTTCTTGTCATTCCTGTACATAAGTAAATCAGCTAATAATCATGCCAAAGATAGATTGATCATGCATTCCTCCCAGTCACTTCATTTATTCTATATTAATTTACATATTTTCATAACAGAGCTTAACTATTTATATTTCTAACTGCTGCCACTAAGATGTCTGCTCTTCTTAGTGCTCCTGGAAACGCCGTTTGAGTGAACTGAGCAAGGATTGAGGCTTAGGGGAGCAGAGGGTCATAACTGGTCAGTGTCCTGAACTCCTAGGTAGCTAGGAGCTGCAGGAAATGTATCAGTAAATCTAAAAACAGGGGGGTAAAGAAAGACGCAGAACAGCAGACAGCAATTCTGCTCCACCGAAGCCTCATAAATCGGTCAGTCTGCAGAGCTCCAAGCAGAAGCTGAAGGCTGCTGATCACTGGGGATTAACATTTAGGGGAACAGAGAGGCAAAGCACAGCAGACATCAAGTGGATCATTGCATTGGAGGCTTAAAGGGGCAGACTAAGGTGGAGATAGGTGACGTTAAATCTATAATCAGCGAAGATCTCCCTGCTCCAATCACCACGTCACAGCTGCCTAAATAGAACTACTGGCTGGGTGGAGGGTGAGAAGAAGACCTTCCATATAATACGACAGCAGGCTGACGTTACAGGCCTCCCCAACAGGGGGGAAAAAACAACACATTTTTTTAACAACATATATAAGGCTAAAATAAAATTGACCTCAAACCTTTCTAGTTACCCTTTATAAAGAACAGATCAGAAAGCAGCAGTAAGAAAAACTGCTTACACTAAAATTAAGCAAGATTTTGTGACAAAGTGCAGATCAGTGTGAAGACCACGAACAGTGCAAAGAGTTTGAAAGTTTACATGAAGCCAAAGAAAGCATTTAGGGGGAGGAAATTCAAGAGTGCATATTATTATTATTATTATTATACAGGATTTATATAGCGCCAACAGTTTGCGCAGCGCTTTACAATATAAAGAAGACATTACAATCACAAGACAAAACAGTAAGGAGGGCCCTGCCCCTGAGGGCATAGAGGTAGATGTCTGAGCCCAACCTCTATTGATCCTATTGAAGCAAAATGACCCGATCATCATTCAAACACAGTTCATGCCTCAGTGAACAATGACAAAGATGATGAAATGGCCACAAAGTCAGAGATATTGCACAGAGTGAAGAATGTTCAAGGGTGGATGGAGGTAGATGTGCCCAACGTTTAATCATCTTATTGAAGTGGAGATACTCCAGAACACCATCTAAACATTGATGCTTCAGAAAATGACAATAAAAGAGTTAAGATGTAGAAGCCATGTATTAGCCTGCAGTCTCTTCCTGGACCACAAAAACATCCCAATGTATCCCTATGGGCTCTGTGCAGTCCCTTCCGGTCCAGACCAAAAAAATACTGCTCGTCTCATTTTCTTTGGCCTGGGATGCACTGGAACACACCTAAAGGCCAATTTCAGCAAAACAAAAAAACAGCTCCAAAACGCGGCAAAATCACACGAAAAACGCAATGCAATGCGTTCCAGATCTGGTATGGAAAATGGTGTGAACCTGGCCTGAGGGCTTGTTCACACCATGTCCCGACCAGATCTGGAGCAGATCTGCAAACGCTGTGCAGCGCATTTTTGCCACATTTTTACCAAGATTTTTTTTAGCTTAAAATGTCCTTTAAGGTGCAGTAAAGTGCATTTGCATGCGTTTGTATGGGGTTTTGATGCGGCTAGAAATGGCTCTCAGGCTGGCTTCCCACGACTTTCAGGACCAGATCTGGAACGCAGTGCAACGTTTTTGCAGCGATTTTGCCGCGTTCCGGAGCAGGTTTTTTTTTTAGCTTAAAATGGGCTTTTGATGCTGTTGATGCATTTCTATGCCTTACAGTGTATTCTAGACCAGACAAAATGAGACATGCGGTATTTTTCTGGTCTGGTCTGGAACGGACTGCACTGGTGTGAACAGAGGTCAGAAATAGCATACGGATACATTAGGATGCATTTTAGGTCCGGAAACAATCTGGTCCCTGGTCTGGTGATGATCTGGATGTGGTGTGAAGGGGCCCTCAAAGCTGCTGGTACTGTGTCAAATCTGACTCAGCAGATCTATTCAAATGCTGGAGAGATAATGTAAGATAGCTCAGCAGCTTCACGTCTAATACATTGTAATAGACATGATGATGTCACAGATTAGATCACCGGAGCCCAAGGGAGAAGAGGATGCAGGGACCAAGGATCAGGTGAGTATATCTTCCTTATTTTTGGTCCCTAGACAAAACAAGCAGTTAACCCTTACAGCGCAGAGGTAGCCCCACTGCAAGGCTTAACTTTTCAAAATTCCTGGAGTTGCTTTTTAAGTACCAAGTCTGCCCATGTAAGCTTCCCTTATACACAAGACCCTGAGATTTTAAACAGGGGCATGTCTTAACTGTGTTTGCCTTAACTTTGGCAGCTTCCATCAGAGGGTATTTAACTTTGCAAGTGATTTTTAAGAATTTCTACTTTTTCTGTCAACCAATACAAGGAACAGACGGGCATATCTTTTTTTTCTAGTTCAGCAGTGTGCACGTTACCAAGATTTTATCAGAACCAAGTGAAGGAGATACAGTCATTTGATCCAGAGATGTTTATTTATAATTAATTCAAGTAATTACTGTAGGTATATCATTTTCTTTACCTCTTCATCCCGGAGGCCTTCTTCCTCCATCACTTTTTCCAGCCTCTTCTGTCTAAAAACAGAAAGGAGAAATCGGAGACATGAATATTAGCGGTTACTGTGCACTGGTGTTCTCTTCATTTTCACTATGCCATTAATGCTTCTTTTGCAGCTAGGTCAGCTTTTCTTCAGTGATCAGATAAAGGAGTTAACACAGTAAAGCACACACACACAAGATGCTAATAAAAATAACCTTTGACTTGCTACCCAGTCCAGCTAACTTCACAAAATATTACTACATACAGTTTAAGATTAATGCATTAAAAGTGTTATGTGTAGAGAAGGACAAGTGAAGTGTCAATAAAGTAGGAGGCTCTTGATTGGCTGTAACAATTACTGCATCAAAAAGAAGGTAACAAAGAAAATAGTTTTTTTGTACTTAGTGTAAAATCCTTTTCTTGGAAGTGTCACCTTTACACTAGAAATGAGCTATTGAAGTGCAGATCGCACTTCAATAGCTTATAGCTGGGCTGCAGGAGCCCAGAACTGACAGCCCAGGGACCGGAAGTGATGCAATCTGCATCGCTCCCGGTCCCATAGAACGGGGAGGGGATCGATGAACGGAAGTTCGTCGACCTCCTCCCCAGCTCCCCGCGGACACAAAGATCGCCGGTCCCGGGCCCGTAGGAGGGGCAACGGAGCCCGGGAAGCACGGCGGGGGTGTCCGGCGGGGGGGGGGGCGGCCCCTTCTTCGGGACGCAGAAGCGATCTGGCGACAGGTAAGTCGCCAGGATCGCTTCTGTTGTAAAGCCGACAGTCGGCTCTACAAGTTTAAACAGACTCCCGGCGGCAAAAGTCGCCGGGAGTCTGTTTAAACAGCCCCGATGCTGGCGACGTACACTGTACGTCGTCAGTCACGAAGGGGTTAAGATCCAAGTCCTAACTTTGAACTAAGCCCCCTACCAGATAGGGGAGCCACCAGCATGACCAGAGGAAGAACATGGAGAATCTATTTGCTGGTGACCTAAATAGCAAGTCACCACCAAAAGGGCATAACTCTACACAGAAGGGAACATTCAATCTGAACCAACAGGGAGGTAATAAATCCCTGAATTCAAGGGAAGGACCCGCAACCTAACGTGGTCAGCCAAAACCCCTGAGAACTCCTAAAAGGAACAGATTTCAAGAAGGAACCTGGGCTGGGGAGGAAGGAACGGAAATTAAACCTTAGCCCAGAATGCCAAGATAGGAACCACCAAAAGAGCTAAGGATGAAACTAATGAATCCTCTTTGACACACCAGAGGTGCTGCTGGGACCCTGTAGAACAATACCTAGCAGATGAGGTTAGTGCTCAGACCCGAAGTAACCCTTTCTGTGTAGGCAGAAGTGGGAACAATGAAATGTGCCCAGCAGTGCAAAAAGCAAGGTAGTTCCTGGTGCTTTAGCCCTAACAACCTTACTTACAGAGTATGTGTTCAGAGGGGTCAAGTGCTGAGGCAATGCCACACCTCTGGACCTAGAAAAAAAAAAAACTCCAGGGCTAACCTTTAACTGTACAGGAAGGTCTGGAAAGTGCCATAACATAAAGCCCAATGCCCACCCAGTGTAACACTGCTTTTATGCGTGTAATTTTCTTTTAATAAATCATGCTTTGTTTGGATGGTACGCACTATGGTGTTTGCTTTCTTTTTTGGATAACCCGATCCTGGTATTGACATCCTATACTGAGGAGACCTACAAATCAATAAAGATTGGAGGTTATTGTTTCCACACGAAAGAACCGATAAGCAGATCTGCCTGATGGTCTAAATACAATCTTGGAAGACATCTGTGAGCGATTGGAGCTGAGGGCCCCCTCCCCTGATTAAGAAGGGAATTGCCTGATTTTACCTTTTGTTGGGGTCTATCAATAAGGTGAGCACCCCTATACCTGGTGTGGTGCATTTGGTGAAGGAACAAGAAATATTAATCACTATTGCTATATATGGACATTTTCAGAGTTATGGACATTTATAAACTTCACACCTGATCCATTTTTTTTTTAATTTACTGACAATTGTTTGAGTCACTGATTATTGTTTTTTGTATTGCTTATTGTTGTAGCTCGGCACATTGTTATTTATTTTTCACATATACACACTTACAGTGGGTGTACATTCTAGTAACTTGTAGCTGTTAGTTTGCTTATTGGTGCAGTTCATTTTTATATATATATATTATTGATATATTACATGAATATACAAATAATATATATATATATATAATACCAGCCAGTAATGTGTGATACAACAAACTTTTTAATTGCTTGCTGTTTCTTAGAGGGTTATTCACAAAAGGGTGAAGAGTTTGGAGAAGGCAGGAGAAATGAACAATCTAGGACAGCATAGCTGAAATGGAAAGTGTGCTGCATTGGAGAATTGACTGAATTACCTGTGTGGCTATAAATGCTAAGGTATGTTCTTGGCACGTATTAGAACCGAGAACATGTGGATGAGTGGCAAAACACCACAGAACAATCCAGTTTAGTGTGACTTAACTAGTAATAGCTATACTATGACCTGAAGAAAACAAAAACCTACACGGATAATCTAAATCACTACTCATTGTTATCTTGCAGCCTCCAGGTTGATAACACACTTATGTAACAAAGGTGATGTTAGGATTACATAAGAGGAAAGGCTTTGTGAACTGATAGTTTTAGCCACAGCCAGCAACCCACAGAGAGTCATTTATGTAGACTAGACCAACAGTATGACTGGAGACAAGCCAGTCTGCATGGGGATGTACACACTAATTTCTGAAGGGTAAGGATGCTCCATTATAACAACTTTAGGAAAGATATTCTTACAATTGCCTATTGTAAGTTCCACGATTCTCTTTAAGACAATTATCAAATGCAAAATGGACATGACGTCTTTGGTTTAGATACCGAAGTGTATAACTTGCAAAATCCCAGGGACAATGAGCTGGATCAAAACGTCATTGCTTGACACTATCTCTAAAAGTGTTGTCAACAATGTGAAGAGCAAAATAGAAGAGTAAAAAAACAAGAAGAGAACAGATTAGAAGCAAAAACGAATTTTTCGTTCCTACGACTAGGTCATTAAGCGAATTGGTCACTAATTGCTGTAATATACAGTACATGACTTAGGTTTGCATACCGCAAATACCAATGTACAGTACAGTAGTGAATACTGACTGACTAACTGCGGGACCGAGGCGTAGATGTGAGATGAGCTTGACCCAAGTTCTCGTACAGTGTACAATACCAACTGGTTGGAGAGCTGGTTGTAAGTCCGAGCAGTTGTTACAACAGGTAGGTTGTTAAGTGAGGAGTAGCTGTATATAGCAAATCTGGGCTGGAGAAAGGCAAGAAGTGTCAGAAAAGAGCCACGTGCAACTTTTCTGATGTTTCTCCAGCTACAGATATCGTCAAAATTATATGAGCTGAAAATCTATGTCTGCCAGACTATTGCTCCATGTTGTTCTATTAATTTGGGAGGCTGGTTCCAAGACACCTTTAATTCTACAGCAAAAAAAAAAATAAAATCAGGTTTGAGATAACATTCATAACAGAGATATAGAACCACCTTAGCTCTCGTTCCTCATGCTGTGCGATGAGGTTACTGTAGAAGTTTTCCAGAGTCATCTTTGTCATGGTGACACGTTCCTTTGTGTGGTTGCTCATTGGAAAGCATGGTGTTTGTTCAGTCATCGCCATTGCTACTGTAAGAAAAAAAAAGTCAAATGTTAAAATTCACAAAGCATCTAAGTAATTACATGATGTACAAGAAAGAATTTTTAGCATGGTCTGCACAAAAACAAATCTGTTTGAGGCTCCATTCACCCCTGCGTGTTTGGAATTTAATGTGTTTTTTTGCACAGTCAGATGCATGGACAGAAATACGCAGTGTTTAATAGACGGTTGTTCTTCCGCATGTTTGTTCTTCCGCACGTTTGTGGCTAGAATCAGTGTCAAAATGCGCGGCAAATGCCCAGAAAATTGTGCGTGTACTTTTTTGCCTTGTTCCACATTTTTGTACGCGCTGGTGTGAACTAGCCCCATAGGAATGTATTGATTTTTGTAGGTTTCCGCTCAGGTCTGAACCAGGCCTTACTGCAACAAGAAAACGATTCAAAGCAAAACTGTGATTTGCTCTAGCTGGGAAAACCAACAGGTTTGTTTTAAAACCAGATCCGCTAGTAGGGCCTACTTACCATTTTTTGCTCCCTGCTCCATCATTTAACCATTAGGAGCAATGGAAATACCTATTAATTCCAGTTTGGAGCAGCAAGTGACAGAACTGGTGTTTTGGTGATTATGCCAGCCTTATAACATGGACACAGGTAGATAGTCAACCCTGTGTAAGCTCCAGCTAGAAATCATACTTTACCTTACAAAGGCATGTTTTTCCTCGCAGTTAAATGGAGTAGCATAGGAGCACAGTAAGGTAAATATATGCTGCTGGGAAATGGGTACATAAAGTGAATCTGTTACTAAAAAAACAACAGGTTATCTTCATACACTCCCTTGTTATCTCTCGTCTTGACTATTGTAACTCCCTCCTCATCACAACTCTGCCCCCGGGCTATATCTCAATCCTTGTCTCAAAATATCACCCTAAGGACCCATTCACATTGAGCGGTTCGCAAATCGCACGTTTGTTGCGCGATTTGCATTTTGCGCGATATCGCGCAAATGCTTGCATTGAGCAAGCTTGAATCGCGGCTAAATCCGCTCCAAAAAGGATCCTGCTGTAGCGACACACGACCCGCGACAGCAGGACCCTTTGCCCCATTGAGAAGCATTGGAGAGCAATATCGCGTGGTAAAATGCCGCGATATCGCGGGAATTACCGCACGATAAATCGCTCAATGTGAACGGGGCCTAACCGTCCACTCCGCTCTTCCCTAGACCGCCTGCTTTCCAGCTCCCTAGTCATCTCCTCCCATCCTCGCCTCCAGGACTTCTCTAGAGTCTCTCCCATCCTCTGGAACTCTTTACCCCAACCTATCCGTCTATCTCCCATCTTGACTGCCTTTAGGCGTTCCCTAAAGACTCATCTCTTCAGGGAAGCCTATTCCACCTCAACCTAACCACTGAACCATCACATTCTCAAATAATGAATCCCCACACAGCTACCTCATGTATCATTTCCCCCTCCTCTTTTAGATTGTAAGCCCTCAGGGGCAGGGCCCTCCTTACCATCTTGTCTTGAATTGTATTGTGATTGTAACGTCTTCCTTATATTGTAAAGCGTTGCACAAACTGTTGGCGCTATATAAATACTATGTAATAATAATAATAATAATAAAGCTGAATCTGAACATAAATATCAATGTCTCCTGCTCCTCCAACCAATGCGGAAAGTAACGTTTGATTTATTAGGGGATGATGTAATACAAAGCATTACTTACCTTAATCCAGTGTCCAGTGGCAGTTGACGGCCCGTTCCTATGCTCCCAGTGGGCAAACGCTCTCATGCAATGCAGAACGGGTGGTGGCAACGACATTGTTTTTAATTTTATTTTATGTCCAGAGATATTATAAAAGTAGATGAGGCCATTGAAAACCATGATTATACAGTAGATGAATCTTTTTTTACGCAAATCTGATGCTGTCCAGGTAACAGAACACAGCAAACATAGGTGGTAAAACACTATTAATGAACAAGTGGGACACATGATCATGTTACCGCTCATCAGTCAGCTCTGTCTCTACTCCCAATGGAGTACAGTGGGTGTCAGCAGAGTCAATGTGGAGGGCAGTGAACTGGCAGAGTCAGCTGTCAATTAGGAAGCCAGGGTGGATTCCAACAATATTGCTGGGGACCTTCTCAACTGCAGCATGGCTCTGCCCCGTCAGCTGATAGCTGGCATTACCTCCGTACAGGCTGACTTGCAGTCAAAAGGAGTGTTTTAGTAAATGTACTCCTGTGACTCGACAGAGAAGTAAAACCAAAAGAAAGGTTTGCTTTACTATTCTTTTAAGACAGTTTTCACCAACATCTGTACTGTTTAAATGTAGTAGCTGATATTTCCCAGCAATATTATTATTATTATTATACAGGATTTATATAGTGCCAACAGTTTTCCCCTTTTGTGTTAAGTAAAAAAATAAGAATAAAAGGAAGACATTACAATACAATTCAAGACAAGATGGTCACAAGTAACTTAAAGGGACCTAGAATAGCACTTTATTTTCTAAAGTTTCCAAAACTAATGTTTAATATATTCTTTCATTTTTTGTTTACAAATAACATTAAAAAAATAACTATTTAACCCCTTCATGGCTGAGCTTTTTTTCAGTTTCTGTTCTTTAATGACTGACACACATTTAAAATTTTTGCTGTGTGATTCATCCGCGGCAGTAATATACTTTCTTACTAAGTGCACCCACACAATATATATGGTTTTTTAGAGGACAGATAGGGCTATATATTTATATTACATTTGTGTGCCTAATGCTTCACTTAGTATTAAAAAAATTGTTAAAAAATAAGGGGGAAAAAATTAAAGAAAAAACACTTTTACCCCAGTTTAGATTATTATTTTTTTAGAAAAATAGCACAGCTAATAAAAAAATGCATCAAAATAAAAAAAAAATGCATCAAAATAAATTCATTTATTTGGAAACACAGTTCAATAAACGTACAAGCCCATGGCACTCCTGACCGGATTAAAACCAAAAATGTAGGGTGGGAGCTTAAAGTGACAGCGGATGCCTCCGCAACAATGCCACAAAAAGTCACAAGCACTCCATTGTGTAGAACAGTCAAAATGTATTGACTTCCATAGTGTCACATCATCAATGGCGATGTTTCGAGACAACAAAGTCCCTTCCTCAGGATAAACAGGGGGGGGGGGGATTTATCAAAACTGGAGCAGACAAATTCTGGAGCAACTGTGCATGTCAATCAGCTTCTCACTTTCATTTACAAACCCTAACTGAACAAACTGAAAAGAGAAGCTGATTGGTTGCCATGGGCGACTGCTCCAGATTCTGTCTGCTCCAGTATGGATAAATTCCCCCCAGAGTGTTTTGCCTGAGGAAGGGACTTTTTTGTCCCGAAACGTCGCCTTTGTTGATGTGACACTATGGAAGTTAATAAATATTGACTATTTTTACACACTGGAGTGCTTGTGACTTTTTTTTTGCATTTTGTTATTTGGAAACACCTCACATTCCTAGGATTTCAGAAAGTTTCCTGTACTTCTCAGCCTAAAACAAAAAGCTCATATTTAAATGTTCTTCTCTAAAAGCCAATAGTGGTGTAATAGCAATTGTGAATGGATGTCACCATGACTGCTTCGTAATTTAAATTCATTTTTGGTGATTATTAAGCTGTCCCAAACTCAAGGACATCCAATAATAACCTTAGTGACACTGAACCTGACATGCACTGCAGCATGTCAGTGTCATAATCATGTGTCACTAAAGACTTCTGATCGTTGTAGCTGCTTGCCACAACTATCAGAAGCCTGAAACAGGCAGCTTTCGGCTTTAGGTGAATGCTTCTATGCTGAAACATTCAGCAAAATGCTGGTACAAATTCGGGATTTGCTAAGCCCGATGTGTATGGCTGCCTAACAGTGATAGGAAGTGCCGTTCACAACGCTGTGCTTCACAACACTGTCAGACACCCGATCACTGAAAGCAATCGTGTGTCTGACTGCTTAAAACATTTCATTAATGGATGCCACGTTAGCGTGGCATCCATTAATGAATGCTAATCGCTTATCTCATTGGTTTCCTGCATTCCGAAAGCATAAATAGCTGTGGACGTACAGTGTACATCCACAGTCATTTGGGCACTTAGTGACGGGGACGTAGAGTGTACATCTCCTGTTACTAAGGGGTTAAGGGAAACTATAATTGCTTTAGGTTCCTAAATTGAGGCTTCATATATTTTATCATTATTTGTTTGAAATATTTATTTTGCTTAAAACATTTAACGAAAATATACACACACACACACATATATATATATATAAGTGACAGTCTCATTGTCACAGGTCGGCTAGAACTATAAGGTGAGTGAAAAGCACTGACCGCATAGTTCTACTTTACCATACATTTTTAAGTAGCTTTGGATCGGCTATATACTAAAACACACATGTTCAAGTGTAATTGCCACAATAAGTAAGCCTAAACAACCTGACAACAAAGCCTGCTTGAGGAAATAATAGCAGGTAATAAAATGTAAAACGGCCTGCCTTCTGCAAGTTAGCAATAGACATCAGAGGACAGTTGGACACGTAGACATAATCCAACTAAAGATGTCGAAGTCCAGCTTTAGGTACAAACATAATGCTTGCATCACCCAAGTATTCATGAATATACTATGAAGCAGAGAAAGGATGAAGGGACATGCAGACATCTAGTTCCAGCATAACTTGGGGAGGACGCAGCAGATGGACAAGGTTATCCAATCTGCATGTTGCAGAAAGGTCAATATGCGATCCCTGAAGACTCATCTCTTCAGGGAAGTCTATCCTGCCTCAACCTAACCTGTGAACTATTACTTGCTCAAACAACTCATTACCCCACAGCTTTTATCTTCTGCATCACTTGCCCCTCTCTTTTAGATTGTAAGTTCTCCCGGGCAGGGCCCTCCTTACCACCTCGTCTTGATTTGTATTGTAATGTCTTCCTTACATTGTAAAGCGCTGCACAAACTTTTGGAGCTACATAAATCCTGAATAACAACAATAATATTATTAAAACACACACACCTTCAGGATCGTTGCCTTTATTATTTATAGTTTCTTTGATTCTGGATAATATAGCTCCCGCATTCTTCAGTGCTGTGACTATTAGAGCCGTGGCTCTCACACACAAAAGGCCATATTTCCATTTATCAGCCCCCTCCTATCCATTTTTATTTACAGAGCATTGTATTTTTGAACAGATCTCAAAATACAAGGTGCTGAACAAGGGAAGAGTAGGGGGTGGATAAACAACCTCTGTGTATGAGAGCTGCAGCTCTAAGGCCCCGTTCACGCGTTCTGACACGCATCAGCTCATTCATTTTAATGGATTGCCACACGCACTGCAAAAAAACTCCTGCATCATTTTTAGCTGGGTGCTTCATGTGGTTTTTAACCATGCGCTTGATGTGCATAAACGCAGACAAGAGCACACATTTTACCAGCCACATTTAGGGTGGCATGAACAATGCCGCATGTTTTTAATGCGTTAAATGAACACGCACCAATGTGCGTGCATGAGCACGTGTTCACACCACACCAAAGTGTGAATGGAGACTAATAGTTGCAGAGCTGGAAGTAAAGCTCTATCCCACCTCAACCTAACCACTGAACCTTCACATTCTCACATAATTCATTCCCACAGCTACCTCATGTATCATTTCCCCCTCCTCTTTTAGATTGTAAGCCCTCAAGGGCAGGGCCCTCTTTACCATCTTGTCTTGAATTGTATTGTAACTGTAATGTCTTCCTTATATTGTAAAGCGCTGCGCAAACTGTTGGCGCTATATAAATACTATGTAATAATAATAATAATAATAATAAAGCAACCACTATACTATCCTGCTTGACAAACACTTAAAGGTAGGGATGCACCTATACTAGTATCGGTATCGATACCGAGTATTTGGGCGAGTACTTGTACTTGGCTTCCCGGCCAATCAGAAAGGAGTCGGCTTCCCAGGCATCAAGAAGCCTTCCTTGCTTTCCAATTGCCCGGGAAGATGGCTCTATGCTACCGGAAGTACCGGCACCGAAAAATATTGGTGCATCCGTACTTAAAAAGGTAGAAGAAGAAAAAAAAAGGCACAAACCAAAAAACAGATTACCTTAACAATATGACATTCAAGTTCCCTTTTATACATTTTTTTTTCATGAAACATTCCCTTTCTTGTGGTGCCTTATGCATACACTGCTCAATGCACTGTAGGCCCTTCAGAGAATTATATGTGTAGGCCCTAGAAAATAATGTTTGCACATCTGAGTAACTACATTAGTGGTAAGAACAACAACAATACATTCCAAAGAAGTCTTCAACTGTTACAGTAAATGGTACAAACCTAGCAACATTTTCAATACAGTTTAGTTAATGATTGCTAGAAAGATAAGGCTAATCCTTTCCTTCAAGACAGCACCACAGTGAAACTGTCCTTCCACCTTATTAAGAGAGAGAAAATCGAGAGGTCAAAGGTCCCACACCTTCCTCCGTTAATCTCCTTTACCTCCACTTTATTCCAAATAACACAAAACTACAATAAACTGGGTGTACCATTGTAGTTTTGTGTGGTTATATTTATCTTCGACTCCAGACCACGGAGGAATTGGGTGGCCTCCAGCTAGTAATAAAGGTTTTTTTTCCCCCCAAATATCCCAATGGAAACTAGAAAGAAATACATGAATGGTGAAGTCTGAGAAGTCACAAATAACCTCTCGCTGTAGCAATTCAGGTTGCCAATTTCCTACTTGCTTTATGATCAGAAATTATTCTCTCTAAAAACACTACTCTTCCTAAAGAGTTTTGTTTTGTCCAAGGCTTCTGGTGCAGTAAACATCATTGCGATAGGACATTGCGTTTAAGACAGGTCAAAGATCTTATACTGTCTTACAGCTTGAAGTTTTAGACCTGGTTCACACCTGGGCGTTTTGTAGCGCGTTCGAACGCTCTGCAAAACGCTCAAACACCGAAATCCCATTATTTCCTATGGGTATGGTTCACACCTGGGCGTATTACAGGCCGTATGAACGCGCTACCAAACGCCCTAAGAAGTACAGGAGCTTCTTTGGGGCGTTTTTGTCGTGCGTTTCCATTGGGATACAGCCAAGTAGCCCTTGGAAACGCGCGTTTTTTTTACCGCGGTAAAAACACGCTTCACGGAACGCGCGACAAACGCGCATATTCGATACGCCTAGGTGTGAACCCAGACTTAGGTTTCTTGTACCTTCGGGCCTGTTGACATAATCCACAGCTCATCCAAAAAATATCAAATATATCTTCTCAGAAGTATATGCGATACCTGAAGTTCAATTCCTTGTTATTTGAGAGAAATTTCTGATCTTCTTGCCAGTTTGCCAGTGTTTTGAACTACCGTACTAATGACAATGAAAGCTGTTAAAGAACTGCTGTTTACAGGTATTTTGGGGGATGAGTGGTACATGGTAGTAAGCATTACAATATTTATATCTTTCAACTAAATAAGCCTAACAACCTGCCCCCATCCACCCAAACTCTCTTGTACATACCCCTGATCAGTGGGTGATCAGATCCTGGAATCACAGCCTGTAATGGGCAACACTCCTGTTTTCTTTCAAGCCGGGGGAGCAATATTTTACACATACACCCCATTTTCCTCAGTACCTAAGGGAAAAACCATCTTCTTGTAGGGTTGCAAGTAGTGACAGACTATCTTCTACTCTCCTAGCATAACCATTTACAGGACTTTTGGAAGAGATGCCGTATACTGTATGTCCCTTGTCTCAGACAGTATCTACCTGTACATTTTACTGTCATGGATGAAAGGGTTACCTCAGCTGGCCAGCTCAGTAACCAATCTCAGAGGCTGTAAGTTTATGGTCATTTCAGCGACCAAACCTTACAGCCACCTGCGGCCTTGGACTGTCTGTACCTATGACTGAATGTGATTGGCGGCTAACAAGCTGCCGATGACATCCATTCATTACATTTACACCGGTCCCCCAGGCCACAGCAGTCGCTCGCCAGTGAGTGTAAACAAAACAGCAGAAACCACTGAGTAGCTGCAGCAACCGTGTAGTGGAATGTAGAAAGCTTTATGAATTGGGGTAAACAAGACGACTTTTGTTGAGCCACGTGGTATCAGCAGGTCGATCCACAGATCCAATTTCAGCCGATTCACCAGAAAACAGCCAACATATGTTCCCTGTATGGCCAGCTTAAGACTAAAGGGGACTAAATGCACAAAACGCATGGTTAATTACTTGGAACTAAAGCACTGTTTCACCTTTTCATAATGAATTCAAATGTGAACTAACTCACAACACCCTCCTAAGCCCCTGCCGGTCCCCACTGTGCTTAGCTGCAAGGATGACAATCGATGGCTGTCCACGCCAGCTGGCATAATGAGCGCGACACCTAAAACTTCACTACACAGCTCAGAAGCTGTATAGCAACATAATGTTCGCAATGACAGGGGGTTATTGGTTAGCAAAGTCGAGTGGCAGCACTGGCCAATGACTGCTCACCATTGGAAGCATTATGTTGCTATATGTAGGATAATTTCTTCCTTCTGGGACGCCACCTTGTAAGAAACAAGGCTCAGAAAGGATTCCCAATGGTCAGCGCCAAGGCTTGAAAAATTCTCTCGTCACGGGAGCCCGACGAGTAGCTTCCCGTCCAGGCTATTGTAATTAAACGGCTGGCCGGGAGCTTTACATTCAAGCGATCGGGCGTCTCTAGAGACACTTGTATTAGCAGCAGCTGTCACTACTGTTGCTGGTCCCAAGATCTGCTGTGCCCGGGACCGGCAAGGCTCCTCTCCGACAGGAGATCGGTACACGATCTCCTTCTGATCTTCTCTCCAGTCCCCGAATGCAGGAAGTGATGTATATTACCTCACTTCAGCATTCCTCTGTCACTCTCCAGCTTCAGAAGCTTGGGAGAAGCAGATCGCTTCACCTAATGTCTCCCTAGGTGGCATTAGGGGTCTTGGAGACCCCCGATGTCTACATAAAGAGGACCGGTCATGTAAATTGTCTCTCACATATAGAGCTTCTTAGCCCCCATGTGATAGCAATAAAGTTAAGTGTTAAAAAAAAAAAAAGATAAATTTAAAAAAAAAACGTTTTTGTTTTTTTAAAGTCCCCCGCCCCCCCCCATACTCACATGCGTCAGGTGCGCCTACGCAACGATTCCGCCTTTTGTGCCGCACATGTTACATATTACCGCGAATGTCGGGAGTGAAAGCAATAATTTTAGGGCCATTAATTACCGATAACACCAAACTGAAGAGCAGTAAAAGCATTTAAAGTGTCGCCTTTGGCCAATTTTCGGTGTGGTTGTTTTTTGCAATTTTGCAGGCCCGCACAATTTTAAGGATTTATATATTATATTTATATTTTGCATTTTGACTAAACACATAACCACAAATGTACAATATGTTCTACATGAATTATAATGCTTTCTCTACATAGCAATGAAGTTATAAATGCATGGAAACACACTTTAAAATGCATTTTAAAATGCACGCACTATAAAACACAAAATGTGAACATATTAAAAAAAATGAAATGCACGATCAAGATAAATCATCAGTTAATGCCCAACTCCAACCAATGTGTTTTTCTTTCTAGTTTTGGGAGTGTGAAACCTGTGGCAGACCTTACTGGTGTGTCCCCCTTGGGAAGCTTTAATCTGGCTCTGTAGTCCTGCTGACGTTGCCGAAATGCGACTCCCCCCGTCCAATATAAGGCAATTTTTCAATCAACTTTCGTTGAACGAGCGGGTCCATAACATTTGGGCCGAACAGTAACTGCAGCCAAGCATCTTCAGCTTCTATCTTTCATTTTCAAATCTTAACTGAAAAAACTGAAGAGACATGCTGATTGGTTGCCCTGGGCAACTGCTCCAGATTTTGTCTGCTCCACTTTTGATAAATTCCTCTGTGTCTTCCTGTCTTATCTGATACCAGTTACTCCTAATTTCTTGTTCTAGTGTCCCAAGTGTAGGAAATAGGGGCTATCCCTGATCAAGGTACACAAAAAATCCATTAACACTGAACAGACTTTTTCCCGCTGAAGATATGGAAAGAAAAAAAAAACAATTGGGCTTTAGGAGTTAATAAGTCACTGAAGTGTTCAGTTCAACAACTGCATCAACATTCCCTTCTTAGCTTATTTACAAACACGTTTGCTCTTTGGCATGGCCTTCAAGAAAAAAACTCTGAAAATAGGTCTCCCACAGGGCAAGACTTCAAACCAGAACAAAATATCCATTACAAACAATACAGCGCACCTTCACCCTCTTCTCCCACTGCCCATTTAATTACGACTTCACCGTTCTTTCATACAATCACAGACAGTTTTTTTTCTCTCTTGGAAATACCTTTTTAGGTAAGCGGCCCCACACTGCATTTCTTGCCTAGAGGGGAATGACATCACCTGGCTGCCCACAGCATCCAAGGATACTCACATCATGTATCCCTGGAGACTTCGGGGCAATCATGTCATGTCGTCAGGGGTCCAGCTGCAAGAACCAGGAAGTGACAGCCAGCCCCTTAATGACATTAGAGGGAAAGATGGTGGTGTGGGACCTGGTGTGCAGCAGTGGAATGGTGGATTGCAACAGAATGACGCTGGATTTGCTGGGCAGGCATGCCGCTAAACTCGGGTGTTAAATTTTAAAAACACATTCAAGAACCCTAAATATTAACAAAAATGTTAATAGCCACCACTCCAAGTGATCTTGGACTGGTGGCTATTTTTAAACACAGACAGGGACCATGGAGAACAAGAGTAGCAACCCTTCTCAGTACATCACCCCCTCAAACATTTTTTTTGCTTAGATCCCCCTTACCTATTTTGCGGGAATAATCCACAATAAACATAGTTACATGGCTAGTGAATCCAGCGATGTGTTGCTGTAATCCACCACTCCGTCACTGCAGGCTGGATCCCATGCTACCATCTTGGTTACTTCTGTCATTGGGAGCGTTCTCTTACTGGTTCTTGCAGCTGGCCCCCTAATGACATATACAGGTCTGCCCTACTCCAGTATAGACCCCACATTGCCACCCGAGAGTCCACACAGCCCACCATAGAACCCACACAGCCCACCATAGACCCCCCCTAGAGCCTGCACAGCCCACCTGAGATTCCGCACAGCCCACCTTAGCCACCCGAGAGTCCGAACAGTCTGCCATAGAACCTGCACAGCACACCTATAGACCCCCACAAAGCCCACCTGAGAGTCCGCACAGCCCACAATAGCACCTTTCCTTTTCTATAGTTCTACAGATACAACCGGCCCTTTGAGGGCAACCACAATGCTGATGCGGCCCACAATTAAATTGAGTTTGACACCCCCCATTTACAATGGCACGGGCTATCCATAACAGCACAACTGGGGATCCCCATGGACACGGCAGCCGGGCATTACGTCCATCTGCTGTGCTGCTGCATATATATGTGTTGAAACAACAGGAAGAAGTTAAAAAAGGGAATAAACAAGTCATCATTTTACATTACAGAGGGTTACAATGATGTAAAGTACATTTTCTCAGTGACAGACAGACCAACCCAGCGAAAAAGGTAAACTGGGAGTGAAAAATAGAAGGGGGTGAACTTCCTCTTGACCTTACTGCTGTATCTACACAAGTGTATATAAAGAATGTCATAACCTAGACAGGCTACATATCCCACTCCTTATATAAAACACTGCTCCTGCCATGTGTAAGCACTGAATGCACACAACTATCCAATTCGTAACAATGACACAAAGCTTCTGCACAGGAGGCCTCATAATGGATATAAAGCCTACTGTACACCCCCAAATAACACTACTGCTATAGACTGTTCCATAAGGAATCCTAATACACGTAGAACAAACCATTATCAAAGGAGGGGGGGGGGATGAAGGGGAAGAGCTTTATGTATGTGTACCTACAAACTGCTAATCTGGGCTCACCTCCCCTCCTTGTCGTCGTTTGCCCGCTGATCGGAGGAATCTGCCAGGGCACTTCGTACTGAACCCAGACGTAGTAAAGAGTAAATACCGGCCGCTAAACCCAGACTGTAGACTCCGGCCGAGACTATCAGAAGTTACTTTACGGTAGAGAATAGAGGGGTCTGGAGGTGGACGGGACGTGATGTCATGGTCACGTGACAAAGTAGAGTAGGCGTGGCGTTGAGTGTATACAAAAGAGTTTTACAGTCTTCGGCTGGAGAAGCATAGAGCGAGCGCGAGGGTAGAATTAGACACGTAGAGGTCACGTGTGATCTATGTTTGGTTGTGAATGAGAGCGGTGTGATGTGTACTGGGGTGGGGGACAGGTGGTGGGCTGTACTGTATGGCGAGACAGCTGTGTAATATATTCTGGAGTGACATGAATGGGGGTTTTACAATGTGTTATGGCTATATGTACAATGTCTGGGCTGTAATTTCTAGGGCAGGGGTAGTGAATTAAAGTGACATAAAAGTCACAATGGTACCAC
>NW_017307497.1:164162-200555 GCF_000935625.1 Nanorana parkeri
CCCCTTCTACCCCCATTCTGATTTAAGGACTTACCTTGCCTCTTGAGCTGATCATCTTCTTCATTCCACTTGTATATAGGAGACCATCCAGCGCTGGTGCCGGTCTCTAATCCACCACAGACTCCTTGTGTCCCACGATGTCGGTCCGATCTGCACACTCCTGGCTGCATGCTTTCACCTCCACTTCTCCCTGCTGAAGATCTCTACTGCGCATGCGCCCGCACTCCTGCACGGTCGCTCAAGAAGCTACAGATCTACAGCCAGGAGTGAGCGGTGGAGACAGAGGTGAGTTTTTACCTGGTTGGTAACTTTAATTTTTTTATGTTTTCGCATATATCTACTGCAGCAGTAGATAAATGCAAAGAAAAAGGAAAGTGACTTTAACCCCCTAGTGACCGAGGCCTTTTTTTTTCTTCATTTTTGGTACCCATGATATATTCCACATTTTAGGCCTGAAAATTACAACCCCCCCACACATTATATATTTCCTGAAAGCCAAGACCCTGTAGAATAAATGTTGGCAGTTAAAAATCTTTATGTTGCACGATATTAGTGCAACATATCATCAAACCCCAAAATACAGAGAAAAATGACCCCAAATTACAATTAAATATACAAGGTTTTTTAATAAAATATAAAAGATGAGGTTACAACGAGTAAATGGATACCCAACATGCCCAGGTTAAAAATTGTGTGCATCCGTGAAACTGACAAAATTAATTACCCCAAAAAGTCAATAGATGACGTTTTAAAACCCCCCACAGGTCATCAGTTTAGAGATGCGCATAAATATTGGCATACCCAACATGTGTAGCGCGATCGTCGTTTTAATACGTAGGTGCACCCGACATGCGTTTACGTGACTACGCTTGTAGGGGCGGAGGACTTTAAAACATTTTTTTAAAATTTTACATTTATTTAATTTAATATTCATTTTAAAAACGTCTTTTTTTTTTTTACTTTAATTGCTATCACATAGGGGGGCTTACAATCCCCCCCATGTGATAGCAGATTGGCAGGGACAGGTCCTCTTTAAGATGATGCTGGGGGTCCAAAAGACCCCTAGTGTCACCTTTACACTAGAAATAAGCTATTGAAGTGCAGATTGCACTTCAATAGCTTATTGCTTGGCTTCAGGAGCCCAGCACTGACAGCGATGGGACCAGAAGTGATGTAATCTGCATCACTCCCGGTCCCATAGAATGGGGAGGGGATCGGCAAACTGAGGTTTGCTGATCTCCTCCCCAGCTTCCCCCTGACACCAGAAAAGCCGGTCTCAGGCCGGTAGGAGGGGCAACGGAGCCCAGGAAACACGGCGGGGGTGTTGAGTGCGGCCCATTTACTGGCCGGGAGAAGCAATCGGCGACAGCTGAGTCGCCTGATCGCTTCTATTGTAAAGCCAGCAGTCGGCTTTACAAGTGTAAACAGAGTCCCAGTTTGTTTAAAGAGGCCCGGTGCCAGTGACGTACTATGGACGTCACTGGTCACTAAGGGGTTAATACTAATTTTCATCGAGCCGAGGTCCGAATCACGGTCCAGACAGAACGGTCACTCACTAAGTGTCTGCTCCTCCTCTTCGGAATGCAGGAAGTGATGTGTATTACATCACTTCCGCATTCCTCTGTCACTCTCCAGTACGAGGCGGCCTCTTCCATCCCTGCCCTTCTACAGATCGGATCTCTTAGGACAGTAAGACAACGCCGAGTCATTTTGTATTTTTTATTTAAATACCACATATATATATTCGGACAAAATATAAAAGACGGGTTACGTCGGATAAATAGACACCAAACATGTCAGGCTTCAAAATTGCGTGCGCCCGTGAACTCGCAAAAAGTACCATACCCAAAGTTTAGGCTGCATTCATACAAGCAGCTGCACTACAATGCACAGCTGCTGATGTGTGTTTGTTAGAACTTTATTGAAATGTCACAAGTGATATTTCATTAAAGTGACATTAAAGGATAAGTTTTTTTCCCTCCCTCCAATGTTAATGTCAGCACTTACCTTAAATTATATCTCTTAATCCGATCTTCTTCTACTTTCCTGATGTTTTCATCTGTCCCTCCAGCGGTGTGGCGGCTCTCCGATCCAGCACTGACTCCTCTCTACTTACTGGCACTTTTGATCCCACTGTGTCTGCATGCAGGGTGCACGCGTCCATAGACTTACCTTGCGTCTCTGCTCATCTCCCGGCCGAGAATCCGAAGTGCGCATGCGCCCGCCCCAAGATGCTTTGCGGCCGCCCGAACAGTTTCGGATTCTCGGGCGGGAGCGTGCAGCGAAAACAAGGTAAGTTTAAAGCGTTTTTTTTTTTTTTAAACTGTTTGCCTATATCTACTGCTTGATAGCAGTAGATATAGGCAAAAAAACGGAGGGTTTAGAACCCCTTTAAGTTCTACAGACAAAGTGCAGTGATATGCGGTTATACCACATGATGGCTGGTGCCCATCGGAGAGCTCCCTTACATCGGTTGTCCCCAACAGAGAGCCCCCTTAGATTTGGTGTCCCCTTCAGAGTGCTCCCATACATAAGATGCCCCCATCACAGTACCCCCTTACATAATTTGTCCCCATTGGAGTGCCCCCTTACATTAGCTGCTGCCATCTATGTGCCACATTACATTAAATACAAAAAAAGGGAGCACTCTAAAGGGGATGCCCAAAATAGGGCGGCACTCTGATGGGGACAAGCAATGTAAGGAGGTGTCCCCTTATTTTTGTATTCAATGTAAGGGGCACTCAAATGGCAGCAGCTAATGTACGGGGCACTCTGATGGGGACAACTAATAAGTAATTGTCCCTATCAGAGTGCCCCCTTAATCACTTGCTGACCGGGGTGTTTACACCCCCTTCCTGGCCAGGCCATTTTTCAATATTCAGCACTGCGGTATTTTGACTAACATTTCGTCATGCAACGCTGTTTTTTTTGGGACACATAGAGCTTTCTTTTGGTGGTATTTAATCACCACTGCGGAAAATTTCGGAAAAAAAAACTGTTTTCCCTACGTTATGTTATAAAACAATTATTATTAATAAAATTTTTGGCAAAATATAAAAGACGGGGTCACGTCGGATAAATAGACACCAAACATGTCAAGCTTCAAAATTGCGTGCGCCCGCGAACTCGCAAAAAGTACCATACCCAAAGTTGGCCATAGGCGACGCTTTAAAAGCTTTTACCGCTCATCAGTTTAGTGCTATCAGTAAAAACTCTCACTGCGACGTTCGCGGCGATATGTAACATGTGCAGCGTAATGGATGCAATCGTCATTTCCGCACGTAGGCGCACTCGGCGCATGTTTGCATGTGTATGTGGGGGGTGGGGGACTTTAATTTTTTTTTTTTTTTTATTACATTTATATGTGACTTTTACATTTTTTTTTTCCACTTCACCTTATTGCTCTCACATAGGGGACTAACAAGCCCCCTTTGTGATAGCCAATTTTCAGTGACGGGTCCTCTTTATGGAGACATCAGGGGTCTTTAAGACCCCTAATGTCACCTAGGGACCCCCAGAGAAGCTGATGAAGCAAACACCTGCTTCACCAGCTTCTCTCCGGTTTGTGTACTGGAGAGTGACAGAGGAATGCGGAAGTGATGTATTACACATCCCTTCCTGTAATTCCGAAGAGGAGGAGGAGATCAAACGGAAATCGTGTACTGATCTCCGGCAACAGAGCTGCTGTGCTCGTCCCGGACTCACAGCAGAGCTCGGGATCGCCAGCAGCGGCTGCAACGGAGGAGGGGGGGGGCACAGACCCGCACGCATATTACAAGCGATCGGGCATCTCTACAAACGCCCGAACGCTTGTATGTAAACAGCCATCACTGGCTGTTTACATTCCAGGCTGATTTCCCGCTCATGCCCGCTGCCTAGCGGTGGGCACGAGCGCGGCAGGATGGGACATTTAAAAACGCCCACCCGCATTCAAGAAGCCGCTGTCCTGCCATTTAATTACAACGGCCGGACAGCAGGTGGTTAAAATGCTGTCACATTAATATGGAGCTTGAGTTTCAGGCAAGCAGTGCTGGGAGAGGATGAGAGGAGCAAGTAGGCACACATTTTACCGTAATCCCGCCCAGTTTTACAGTTTTGGAATGCTTTCAGCATAGGCTACAGTTGCAATCAGAATTATTCAACCCCCACTGCAAATCAGGTTTATTGGCAAAATATGCAGACTTTCAGCTGTTTGCAATGAAGAACTCAAACAAAGGCAATTGAAATAGCTCAACACAACAAAAGTTTCAAGCCGTTTCCCTAAATTTAACTGAAAATGCAACTTTTAATGACTTCTCCAGTCATGGAGTCATTGAAAATGATTCAACCCATTCATGGCAAGCACCTTTAGTACTTGGTAGAGCACCCTTTTGCTGTTAGGACCTGCTGCAAAGGAGAGCATAGCCGGACAACAGCTTCTGGCAGTGTCCCTGAGGAATCTTAGCTCATTCCTCATGAGCAATGTCCTCCAGTTCACCACTATTCTTGGGTTTGTGTGCTACAACCGCCTTCCTCAAATTTCACCAGAGATTTTCTATAAGTCGGATGTCTGAGGTGGCCACTGTAGAATCTTCCAGGATGTCTTCTGCAACCAAGCCTTGGTGGAATTTGAGGTATGTTTGGGATCATTGTCCTGTTGGAAGGTCCAATGATGCCCAAGCTTTAGCTTCCTCACAGATGACACATTTTTGCTTAGGATTTCCTGATACCTCCATGAATCCATCTTGCATGCTGCAGGTTTCCAGAGCCAGAAGATGCAAAGCAGCCCCAGAGCATTACTGAGCCACCACCATTTTTAACTGTAGGCAGAGTCTTCTTTTTAGCGTATGCATCATTCTTCTTCTGTAAACTGAACCCTCAGTGCCTGTTGCCACCAAGTCTTGCTGCAGGTCTTTTGCAATCACTCAAGGGTTTTTCTCAACCTGCCTTCTCAGAAATTTGGTTGCAGCCATTGATAGCTTCCTCTTTCTGCCCTGTCCAGGTAGTGTAACTACTGTTCCCTAACTTTGAACTTGTGAACTATGCTTCCAACACTCATTGCTTTTGCTATCTTTTGTATCCTGTTCGTGAAGGCCGATGATCTCTTCTCTTAAATTTGTTGACCATTCTTTTGACATATTTCTAAAGGTGCCCATACACCTTACCACCATCGCAAGACTTTTGTTGTAAGGTAATTAAAAAAACGTACGATCTGCCCATCTTGGACAGGCAGATCATACTAGCGATCATCGCAAGCCTGCCCCCCTGAGGGGCGGGCTTCCGATGACTGCAATGCTGAACGGGCGGTGTGCGCTTGCGGCATTTGTCTTACGAGCAGGCCACAAACCCGCCGACAATCGTACGATTCTCTGCGGGTTTTCGAGCCTGCTCAGGAGACAAAAGACGTGCGACCGTACAGTAGAAACGGTCGCACGCCTTCCATACACCTGCCGATTATCGTACGATTGCGGGATTTCTCACGATTATCGTACGATAATCGGCAGGTGTATGGGCACCTTGACATGCAGTCAAATGTGACACTCAACAAACCCATAGCCCAGTGGTGGCGAACCTTGGCACTCCAGCTGTTTTGGAACTGCAAGGCTCTGACAGCCACAGACATAATTCCCAGAGGCAGATGCATGTTGGGATTTGTTGTTTTGGCACTGCTGGATTGCCAAGGTTCGCCACCACTGCCCTAGCCAGTTCAGGTATTTCATGTGTTCTAGCTCAAGCACACCTGGTGCAACTAATGAAGCCCTTGATTAGTTACATCAGGTGTGCTTGAGACAACACCTGTTTTGCAGATTTGTGCTCCTGTGAGGGATTCTGTTCAGGGGATTGAATACATTTGAGACTGCAGAAGTCATTAAAAGTTGCACTCTCAGTTGATTTTGGGGAAAACACTTGAAACATTTATTTTGTTAACCTATTTCAATTGCTTTTATTTGATTTGTTTGTTGCAAACAACTGAAAGTTTGTAAATTTTGCCAATAAACCTGATTTGCAATGGCAGTTGAATAATTTTGATTACAAATGTAGCCTATGCTGAAAGCAGAGTTGTGGGAGGGGCTCAGCAGGCCCCACCTTCTACAGGTTGCCTGTAGAAAACTACAGAGTTCAGAATCCATTTTAGTCCATCACAGGAGCAAGGTGGCTACTTTACAACACACACAGGGACCAGGGGAAACAAAAGTAGCCACCCTCCAGAAGGAAGGACAGTGTCAGTACCAATTCCGAGATGATTTGAGGATCTACAGCTGAGTGATGCACAATACATTTTTGTTAATAGTTTTAGGGTACTTGAATGCATTTTTTGGAATGTAACACCTAAGTTTAGTGTCACTTTAAAACTGGGCCTGATATACCAAAGTGTTAAGTGAAATGAATTGAGGCTCAGGAAAAAAAATATTACATCTTCTCCTTTACATGATTGAATGTTTGAATTGAGCTCATCTTGTTTTACACCTTAAGCCCTGGGTAACTTCACTTGATCTTGACGTTCATCAGTACGAGCAGCGACAGAGGTAATATTTACTTTCCTCTTTGCAGGCACAGCAAACTTTTAGTTTAGCGACAGTCACATTAAAGGGACTGAGCCATTAAGGGCTCATGCTAACTGGTGTTCCTTTCAAATGCTTGCCTATTCAAGTGCATGCATGTTTGACGTGTGTTCCAAAATGCATGTCGAACGCAGGAAATCAACACTGATATACATGAGCCCTTATTCTAATAAGGATTCCTTATCGCTGTTTATTACAGGTATTTATATAGCACCAACAATTTACACATTCACATCAGTTCTTGCCCTCAACGAGTTAGTAAAAATTAAAGATCAATTTACTCATAAAAAAATGTAGGCCCTGTTCACAAGTGTGGGTGGGACTGCCCGAGCGTATGCACTTTTTTTTTTTGGCGTCACATATAGGGCATCCTATTCATTTAAATGGACTGCCCTACGCACGACAAATGCACCAAAGAAGTCCCTGCACTTTTTTCAAAACAAAGCACCATATATTTTGGTGTGATTTCATGCATAAAAATAGCACATGATGCAGCAAGGTGCGTTGGGTGCCATTAACAATGAATGGCACCACAGTGGGAATGCATGCAAAAAAAGCACATCTTTGAGCATGTTGCCGCAGCACACATATACGACGGGGTTATATCATCAAAATAAAAAATCACAATAGATAGGTTGCATAAATAATGTATTACTTTTCCTATATATAAGCCATGAGGTATTCTACACGGTAACCTCCAGATGGCACTATACACTGAAGTACAACAAACACATTTCTAGTACTCCTTTTCAAGAGACCATTTTTATATTGTTCTTTATTTAGTAAAATCTCACATATATCGCATAATAGACTCATAGTCATATAATGTATTGCCATACAGTTGTTGATACACTGTTCTAGCCCAACAGAGCTATGATCCTAACTTAGAATCAACCAAAATTCTTACAGTTAGTAATTGACTTTTGTGGAAGGAGCCAGGCTGAAACTTTCCAGCCAAATAGTGACTGCAAATTCATGTATTCAGACGGTGGCAGGCGCCGGCTCTGGGCATACAATAGCCACAGTGGGAGATTAGTCCATTCACTCTATTTAGCAAAGCAGCCTGACCGAAAAAAAAAAGTCCAATAATGTATGGCCAGCTTTACTCTTGCTCACTCTTTGTGCTGCTCATTGCTGCTGAAGCTGACGTCAGGAAAAGCAGCATTATATGTGGAACTCCTTCCTGACTTCTCATATTCTCAACAGACTTTTAAATATATTGTCCATATGAACAATGCAAGCTTTCAGGACAGAAATGAAGGGAAGAAAAGAGGAAGGAATTAGTAATGAGGTAAAGTATACCTAAGACTAATTTGTAGCAAAGTGAAATGAGAATGTGTTCTCTTCAAAGAGCCAATCGTGTGAACAAGAACCGCTTTTTTAACCCCCCAGCATTTAATTCCACCTAACTTCACACTGTAGTAAATCAGGCCTTATGCATTATAACTAATATATGGCCAAATGCAGATGTGGAACCTTCTATAACATGGCAACCTGTGTGGCCACACAAGTTGTATACAGCTAAGTTTGGATGGATGAATCTGTACGGGTTTGTTTGGCTGGTGTGTGGGGGGTAAATCCAGTCTGAAATATGCAAAACCCGAACATAGCGGGAAATCGCACTTAAGTCTATGGGCAGCAATTCCTGCTGTTAAATTCTGTCCGTTTTACAGGCTAATAGGCAGACATATGTCAAAAAAGGACATGGGTAACTGGACACTGCCATGAGGGATATTTAACAAAGCAATCTAAAAGAAAAATAAATACCATACAGCAGAGAGAGGGTCCTTTTAGACCCCATTCACACTGAGCTATTTCAGCTCCAAAATCGCTCAAATATCAGCTCAATGTCGCTCAACATAGCTTGTCCAATGCATTTCAATGGAGCTGTTCACATCTCACAGCTCAATGTCGCCTGCAGCTTGTCGCTCAAGCTTGCGCATTTTGTGAGATTTGGTCCAATAGACTTTAATGGTGTAGCTCAATATTGCACGACATTGTCGCGCTACAGAAGTGTCACTTTTGTACTGAAATATAAGAAGGAAGGAATGATGTCACATCAAGACCGCTTTTGATTGGTTACAGCCCAATGTAGCAGCTACGGAGTCCCTGCGAAAAGTCGTCCTACGGAGCACGACAAAATGTGCACTGTAGCTCAATGTCGCTCAACTCAAAATCGCGCTGTGTGAATGGGGTCTTAAAGTCACTTCAAAGGTGGCATGGAAAAAACAAATCCTTGAAATAAATTGCATGGAAGATGCCTTTGAGCTGTATGTGATGTTACAGAACAGTATGATTTGCACGGACAGCATCAGCAACGCTATATTCTGGCATATGTTGGATGTGTAATTGATTTTTTTACTTTTACATTTAACTTGGCCTAAATACAGCAAAAGCACTCCAATCTGATTCATTTCAACTTTAAAAAATAGGATTTTTTTTACTCACCATAAAATCCTTTTTTTCTGAGTCCACTGATAGACACAAAATGAAGACAAAAGAAAAATAAACCTGAAGGCCAGCCCCCTATAGGCTCTAACCCCTCCCACCTCACACCTGCTCAGTTGTGAGAAGGGACGGGCAAAAAAGAAGGTCCTTGGTCTCAAAAAAAACCTTGGCATTGTGTTAACCCCTTCGTGACGGGAGACGTACACTGTACGTCCAGCCACAAAGGGACCAAATGACTCGTCACGTACACTGTACGTGACGAGTTATTTGCTGCACTAGAAGGCTGCTAACCGCTGAGAATCAGCGGTTACCTTTCAGTAATAGATGTCTAACTATCTAGAGATCCATTACTGAAAGGGTTAACCTTTTTCAGACACCCGATACCTTAATATCGGGTGTCTGAGAGTCACAGCAAAGCAGACACACATGTCGGCTTTTGCCGGCATTCTGACAGCTCGTATAGATCGAGAGATATCTCTCTCAAGCTATACTGGCTTTTTTTTTTTTTATCTTTTGACTTTCAAGAATAGATACAAAATGTTATGTATTAGACACATAATGTATCTATTCTTGAAAGTAGAATGTTTAAGTTTTCTGAAACATTCACTGACAGCTGAATCCTGAACTGCTGCAGGATCAGTGTCACTAACTTATTATCGGCTGTTCTGAAGTTTGAAGCAGCCTGAAAAAAAAAAAAATGTATTAATTTATCAAGCAGTAATAGTGAGATTAATTCACAATGACTGCCTGATATAATTAAATAAATAAAATTTGTCAGTATAAAAAAAGTGAAAAAAGTGTAAATAAATTAAAAAAATAGTGAAAAGTGTAAAAAAATTAAAAATAAGGGACAAATAAATGAATGTATGTATTGCATTTTTTTTTAGCTGTGCTGGTTTTGTTAAAAAAATACTACAAATCAAAACTGGGAAAAAAAGTTGTTTTTAACGTTTTTTCCTCTTTTTTTAATTTGTATTTGTGCTAAGTGAGGCGTTAGACACACATATGTGATATAAATATATAGCCCTATCTGTCCTCTAAAAAACAATATATAATATGTGTGGGTGCACTTTGTAAGAAAGTATATTACTGACGTGGAAGAATCACACAGCAAAAATGTCAAAAGTGTGTCAGTCATTTACGAAGAGAAACCAAAAACAAGCACAGTCATGAAGGGGTTAAATCAAATGAGTTTCATTACAAAACAACACTGTGACATGGAGACTCTTCTAACCAAAGTAATGGTCACTAGAAAAGCTATCTTAATGGATAACAATGTCAAGCAAATGTCCCAAATAGGTTTATATAAAGGTCTTTTTGCGATCATCGCAAGCCCGCCCCCCTGGGGGGCGGGCTTCCGATGACTGCAATGCTGAACGGGCAGTGTGCGCACACCGGCCCGTTCGGCATTTGTCTCCCGAGCACCGTTCAAACCAGCCGAAAATCGTAAGATTTTCGGCTGGTTTTCTAGCATGCTCCTTAGACAAAAGACGTGCGACCGTACAGTAGAAACGGCCGCACATCTTCATTCACACTGCACGATTCTCGTACAATCGCAGGATTTCCCGCGATTCTCGTACGAGAATCGTGCAGTGTATGGGCACCTTAACATTGACAATACCAGATTTAAATCACACAGTTGAAGTGGGGGTCGAACAAGCGGAGCAATGCTTGCAACCATTTAAAAGCAAGTCCAAATCCGTGAATTATTAACAAGAGGATGTTGAAAAACAGCAGACAGGGCAAACACCTGACCCTTGTTGGTGCTAAGGGCTAAATGTTTTTATATCCCCAATCAAAGCAAAGAAAGAACATGGCCACAGAAAAGGTACATGGGAAAATACCAAAGCCTCACACCAGTGAAAACAAGCCTATCATGTGCAATAAATCTTGTGGGAAAAAGATTTCTGAGCTTTGAGCAAGGTTGGGATAACTAAATCTACAATGCCTCTGTCTCTCAAAAACTGGGATTTAACAGCTAAGCCATCAAAGCCACCCACTGAGAAGCAGTATGGAAGATCAGTCCATGAAATAACAGCCAATTTGGTTGACATCACTAAGTGTCGACTAACACATGAACAAGGTCTGCATACCACATGATACAAGGCCATTCCCGGGCTTTGAGAATGACTGGATTGCCATTGCTTTTGATTCCTCAAAGTAGTGGAGGTAGTAGGTTTAGAGAAGGAATCAGGACATACAGATCCTACGGTGCTACCAGGACACCCACTGCATGCATTGGAAACAAATCTGTCCATCTCATTGTTCAACTGAGATGCCATTAAATCCACATTTGGCATCCATCAATGCAAACACTGTATGTCCCAAAACACCTCCCGGTGGAGAGAGTATACCCTTGCATCCAGACGTCTGCTGAGAAAATCTGCCACCAGTTCTCCACTCTGCACCGCTGAGATCTCTGGAATATAATAGTCCACCCAGGACAGTATATATTCTACCTCTGACACCTATGCAATACCTATGGTGCTCCCTGCTGCTTGATGTAAGCCACTGCTGTGGCATTGTGCAATTGAACCTGGACCAGATGACTGAAGACAGACGAATCACTCACAACTCCAGGATGTTAATTGGAAGTTTTGATTCCTCTGGAAATTAACAACCCTATGCATACAGATGGTCCAGAACTCTGGCCCAACTCAGAAGGCTGGTGTCTGTCATGACAATCTTCCAACGTAAAGGAAGAAAAAACCTGCCCTCTGACAATTGCAAAGAAAGAAGCCACCATGAGAGAGCCATTCTGGTTTGACAATGTAACTGGATTATCTTGTCCAGAGAAAGGCTGATCTTGTCCCACGCCATGAGAATGTTCTGTTGTAAATTGTTCAATTACGAAAATGGAACTGCTTCAATGGTGCATACCATCAATCCCAGTACTCACATGCGACTCCATAGGCAAGACCAACGATGTGACCCAGATGACCTCTCGAAGTTCAGGATTCATCTAAAGTCCTCCAAAGTCCATAGTGCGATTGACACATTCGATCTCAAGATCAGAAAGGTCTGTTCGGGAAGCAGCAGATCCAGGAGTGTAACTACAAATTTATGAACCTCCAAAGTTTTGTACCTGGCTAACTCTCTGTAGTGGCTGTCAGTGTCAACTGTGACAATATGTGTTATTGATCTCAACATGAAGCAGTGACATGCGGTACCTTCGGATGTGGGTGAGGCATTCCCCAGCCCCACCCCCAACCCGCCGAAGCACCGTCCCTTGCTCGTCACTGCTGAGGCATCGAGATCGATGGCCTCAGTGTTATTTTGGTTCAAACCATTCACAGAGCTCACGCTTCTAACAGAGTAGAGGCTGTGACCGCTTTTGCCTCATTAGTTGGGTTACACAAGCAGTGGGGAAAAGCCGGATGCAGCACTGCCTGTAATTAACACTCAGCACTCTGTCCATGAATTACACAGCGGGGAGGCTTTTCCTGCTGTGTAACCTGTTACAAGCTACGGTAGTTCACGGTAGTCCTAGTAGTTCTAGCTACTAGCAAGCAGTGCTGAGGATAAAAGTTTTAGTTGCACTAACAATACTAATAACAATCATAATGATATTTTATATGATAAAATGATTAAAGCTCTTGCACGCACTTACTCTTCAACCCTAATGCAAACTCCTTTGACCACTTCCAGGCCGCAATACGTCTATAGACGGCGGTCCGCAGAAGTGGTTAAAAGAAGAATATGGCTGCTGCAGCAGCCATGTTCTCTATGTCATTTTTAACAGCTAGTGATGGCTGTTAATGTACAAGCGATCCGGAGTCTATACACCCGCCGGATCGTTTGTACTGTGCGGCCCCCTCCCCGCTGGGGCTGCTGTCAGTTTCCCCGGGCTCCGCTATCCCCGTGCGGGACCGCAACGTTTGGTGAGAGATTCAGCAGCTTCCAGCTGCTGATCTCCTCCAATCACTGGACCTGGAAGTGTTGTGGATTACATCACTTCCGGTGCACTATTTACATTCTCCAGCTCTTAGAGCCAGGAGAAGATGCTAGGGAAGCAGATCTCGGCTTCCTCAGCTTCTTTGGGGTCCCTAGGTGACGTTAGGGGTCTGAAAGACCCCTGATGTCTCCATAAAGAGGATCTGTTACACCCTATCTGCTATTACGTAGGGGGCTTGTTAGCCCCTATGTGATAGCAATAAGGTTAGTGTAAAAAAAAATTATTTAAAATTTTTTAAATAGCATATAACAATAAAAAAAATGCAAAAAAAATTATAAAGTCCCACGCCCCCACGTGCACGCACATACACATATGCAAGACTCGTCAGTGTGCTTACGTGCGAAAACGACAGTTGCGCTACACATGTTACATATCGCCGCGAATGTCAGAGTGAGAACAATAATTCTGGAGCCATTAGTCACTGTTAAGGTGCCCATACACTGCACGATTCTCGTACGAGAATCGCGGGAAATCCCGCGATCGTACGAGAATCGTGCAGTGTATGGAAGGCGTGCAACCGTTTCTACTGTACGGTCGCACGTCTTCCGTCGAACCAGCATGCTAGAAAACCCGCCGGGAATCGTACGATTCTCGGCGAGTTAGTGGCATGCTGGTTCGACAACTACCGAACGGGCCGGTGTGCAGTCATCGTAACTACCGAACACTGCCCGTTTGCAGTCATCGTAAGCCCGCCCTCATTACAGTCATCGTAAGCCCGCCCCTCAGGGGGACGGGCTTGCGATGATTGAGAGTACGATCTGCCTGTCCAAGATGGGCAGATCGTACGTTTTTTAAAGTACTTTACAACCATCGCAAGACTAAGGTCTTGCGATGGTTGTAAAGTGTATGGCCACCTTTAGAACTAAACTGATGAGCGGTAAAAGTGTTTAAAGTGTTCCCTATGGGAAATTTTGGATATTGAAGTTTCTGCGGCTTCACGGATTAATGCAATTTTAAGGCTTGACGTGTTTGAGGTCTATTTACACTAGAAAGGCATCATGGCACACTCACAAACTAGCATGTAAAACAACTTGTCTCACCACTAAGGACAATGACAGAGGTTTGGATACACGTCTTCTGGAAAACATGTGTAAGCCGCACTGCCGCGCCAAGGCACCTCTTATAGTGCGGTCCTAACTCTAAACTATGAGAGTCTCCATCTTGGAGCACATGGGGCAGAAGATATCAAATTGGGTGCAGGCCTGTCAGGAGGACGCCCCACCTCCTTAAAGGTACAGAAACACACAAGGGATCCCGCACATCCAATTGGCAGCTGAGAAACCCCATGCGTCGCTGCACCAAATCTATTTACACGACGCAACCCCATTTTTTATATTTTACCAAAATATTGTGATATTATGTTTCTGTGCACTAAATTTTAATTTAGTTTATTTTATCCTAAAAATACTGGTTTGATAAACAATTGCGCAAATACCATGCAAAATAAAAAATTGCAACCAGCATTTTTTTATTCTACAGGGCCTCTGCTTTCAGAACATATATCATTGTTTGGGGGTCTGAAGCTGTCTTCTGGCCAAAAATTTATATTTTATCATGTGTGTGTAAATAGTAAGAAAATGCTCCGGACAGCAAGAAGGTTAAAATGCTTCATTAAACTTTTTTTGTAGACCCACAAACCTCAGCCCTCCTAAGGTTTTAACAGAGGTGAAACTCTGGGATTTGTAACTGTATTAGGCTTACAGGGTTAATTTCAGTCAGTAGAAGATTTTCAGAGGACAACAAATCTACTCTGCTACAGCTGGGTACACACAGTTATATTTTTCTTTGTTCAAGTTGCAGGCTGAACAAAGAAAAATATAACAGATTTCTCCATCAATGCTTAAGGCTGGGTTCACACCTGAGTGTTTTTTTTAATGCTCGTTTTTCAGCTCGTTTTTTCCCCGCATTTTTCCATTCAGTTTCACTGGTGGTATGATTTTTTTTTGGCTTTTCCTTTATTTTCTCAATTTTTTTTAGTTTCACTTTTAAACTTCCCGCCGGCTCCGCCCCCTGCGACGCGGCCGCTCGCAAGGGACGGAAGTCGGCAGCCGCCGAAGTCACAGCAGGGATCGCGGACAAGGTAAGACCTGCACGCTGTATTCCCGAGTGTGGCTCAGGGTTACCGCTTTCTTAACACCGATCCACACTCGGGAATACCAACGCGCAGCAAAATGCCCCAAAAAAGCTCCTGTACTTCTTTGGGGGTAGGGCGTTTTGCAGCGCGTTCCTACGCGCTGTAAAACATCCCAGGTGGGAACCATGCCCATAGGCAATCATTGGTTTTCACATGTTGAGCATTGTAGGAACGCGCTGTAAAACGCCCAGGTGTGAACCAGGCCTATGAGTGTGGATGAAGGAATCCCCTGCTGTTTTGCATTGTATTCTGCAAGCAGCCACCTCAATATTTAAATAGTTAAACTGGTTCCTCAAAGGCGGGTGAACAATGGGGCACTGCAACACTCCTACTAGGGGGAGATGATAGAAAATTACATTCTGGAAATATTTTACCCATTGTTAAGAGTGTATTAAAGTTAGATCTGAAAGTTTGGGGTGGTAAGTCTGGGGGAGCCAATATATAATGTATTCCTAGGTGGCAAAAAATATTTTATTTCCATGTATCCTTCTGCTCAGTCAGTCTCTCTTTCATTCCCATAATGAGGGCTTTTACTAAATTCTTCCTGACTCTCCCATCCCCAGGGGTATTTTCTTAGGCTGGGCACACACCTTACAACCATCGCAAGACTTTTGTATTGCAATGGTTGTAAGGTAATTTAAAAAACATACGATCTACCTATCTTGGACAGGCAAATCATACTTGCGATGATCACAAGCCCGCCCCGCTGAGGGGCGGGCTTCCCATGACCGCAATGCCGAACGAGCAGTGTGCGCTTGCGCACACCGGCCCGTCCGGCTTCTATCTTACGAACATGCTACACACACGCCGAAAATCGTACGATGCTCGGTGGGTTTTCCAACATGTTCGTAAGATAAAAGTTGTGCGACCTTACAGTAGTAGAGGTCGCACAGCTTCCACACACCTTATGATAATCGTACGATCGCAGGATTTCCTGCGATAATCGTACGATTATCGCAAGGTGTGTGGGCAAATTTATGAAAGAATACAAACAATCCATAACACAGCATGAGTTCATTGTGAACAGGGATACCCAGCTGCATACTTTGTGGGCTGCACTCTACTCAATAACGTCACCCACCTGTTCTTATAAATCCCAGAGAGACTAATTGACAGGCAGTGTGAGCAGGTCAAGCCAGTGCAAACTTCCTCCCGAAATGCGCTATTGACATCGATCTCTGCTGGCTTTGTGACCTAGAAATGTCAACTGCGCATGTCTGCACTGAGCTCTTGTGGTTGTCAGTTGTTATAGAATGGTTGAGTCAAAAGACCCACTACTACGCTGTTGTTAGCCCGGAGAGTAAAGGTGGCCATACACTCTACAACCATCGCAAGACTTTAGTCTTGCGATGGTTGTAAAGGGATTTAAAAAACGTACGATCTGCCTATCTTGGACAGGCAGATCGCACTCTCGATCATCGCAAGCCCGCCCCCCTGAGGGCCGGGCTTCCGATGACCGCAATGCTGAACGGGCAGTGTGCGCGTGCGCACACCGGCCCGTTCAGCATTTATCTTCCGAGCACCGTTCTAACCAGCCGAGAATCGTACGATTCCCGGCTGGTTTTCGAACATGCTGGTTCGACAGAAGACGTGCGACCGTACAGTAGAAACGGTCGCACGTCTCCGTTCACACTGCTCGATTATCGTACGAAAAACCGATCGCATACGATTATCGTACGATAATCGTGCAGTGTATGGGCACCTTTAGAGATAGGCCATGCTAGCTCTCCCTTTCACTTTCTTTTATTTTCTTTTACATAACCATAGGATGTATTTAGGCACCAAGGAGGATCAAAGACCTTGAAGACTATGAAGCCAGAGACAATCTGATCAACTGCAGCCTGCACACATACAGAACTAGTCTACTACCAATGTAGTAGGCAGGAAGACAGATTATCTCACTATCAGCTAATAGAGAAGTGGCATATTAAATGAAAAGTTGAAGCATGAGACCAGAAGATAAATACAGCCATAATAGGTGAACAATTCCCCTCATCTCCTAACAGTGAATAAGCCTTGTCCCCTGCACAATACAGATTTGTTACTGAGTGGAAAATGAATTGTCAGTCTCTGGTTTCGGCAGGATCTGTATTGTCAGTTTCTTAGGCAGAATGTGTATTTTTTCAGGTATCTGTGACGTGACACGTAGAGGTCCAGATTTGGGCAGTCTGCATAGCAAATTGGACCTGCCCTTGCCATGACCTTGCAATCCCCTTACAAAAAAATAACTGTAGTTTAACTGCAGTAAGTTGAAGTACAACTGCAGTAAAACTCTAGTACAACTAAGTAAAACTGCAGTAAATTGTAGTGCCACTGTGGGGTTTGCATTATAATGAAGTATAGATACAGTATAGCTGGAGTTCAGTGATACACTACTGCACTTTGTGCCTCCTGCACTTGTACTACATCATACTGCAGATTTGCTGTATTGTGCAACATGTAGCCAGTCCTGTGGTTACAGTATTACTCTACAGCAAGTAAAAGCTACGGACCACTGCTATGCAACATCGATGCAGATTCTGTGTGTATGTGTAGTGCTCAAAGATGCAGATTCTGTGTGTATGTGTAGTGCTCAAAGCTTAAACCTTAACTAATTCCTTTTAGGGCCTCATTCACACAGTGTAGAATCGGGCCGTACAGATCCGTGCTGCGTGCGATTCCATGAAGCAGTCTGTTCTTCTCTATGGGAGGACACGGCCGTACGCACACCTGAGCTGCACATGCAGTTGCGCGCAATCATACACAGCACCTGTCCCTCCCGTGAATGGCCCACTATGGCCGTACAGGCCGCACGGATCTGTACGCCCCGACTCTACACTGTGTGAATGAGGCCTATGAGCACACTTGGCCAATACATTTTTTTTTTTTTTGATTTTGGGTTAATTGTCTGGTAAGACATTAGTTACATTTTAGAATAAACTAAGACCGTAAGGACCAAAAAATTTTATCTGGCTTCCAAATCCACCACTGGATTTGACAAGTCTACAAGTTTCAGGATAAAGTATCTCCTTTTTTGTTGACGCCCACTCCATTAGAGCAGTGAGTGCTTCTTGAGCTTTTGGTCATAAAGCCTTTGTGTCTGTGTCAGTAAGGACCTGGTTTTCTGTACATTTATTCTCTAAGAGGTCGATGTATTGTGTGTGTATATATATATTTTTTTTTTTATTATTATTATTATTGATTGATTGATTTATTCTTTTTTGGCTGCAATCAGCCAGCAATAGATCACTATAGCAGTGATTTACTGCCGTATGGAGTGGCTGGGCAGAACTATTGCAGCAAAGCCTGATCCTTTGCAGTGAATAGGAGTGCGGTGACATCACTGTCACAGACAGCTGGTGGTTCCAGCCTTCACCCTTATCTGGACCCACATGTTCTGCTGATTCTCACTGCCATTTTAAAATTTTGCCTAGAACAAATAAAAGCAATACCAGTGCCATTTTAAAAGGGCAACTGGGAACCAAGTGGTTAAAGCTATGGGTAAGTTTGCCTATTTTCATTTTTGCAGAGAGAATATCAGTGTAGTTCTTCTTAACCACTTGAAGACCGCAGTGTTGCACCCCCTTCCTGTCCCGGCCATTTTTCAGTATTCAGTGCTGCGGTACTTTGGCTGACATTTATTCCGTCATGCAACGCTGTACTGAAATGCATTTTATACCATTTTTGGGGGACATATAGAGCTTTCTTTTGGTGGTATTTAATCGCAACTGGGGTTTTTATTTTTTACTATATAACAAAAAATATAACCTAAATTTTGGAATAAAAAAACATGTTTCCCTATAAAATTTTATTATCAACCCAATTTTTTGGTACAATATAAAAGACGGGGTCACGTCGGGTAAATAGACACCAAACATGTTAAGCTTTAAAATTGCGCGTGCCCGCGAAATCACAGAAAACGTCCGCAACCAAAATTGGCCATAGGCGACGCTTTAAATGTTTTTACCGCTCATCAATTTAGTGTTATCAGTGATTGGTGGCCCTAGAATTATTACTCTCACTCCAACGTTCGCGGCGATATGTAACATGTGCGGCATAATGGGCGCAATCATCGCTTTCGTACATAGGCGCACCCGACGCATGTTTGCGTGTGTATGTGGGGGGTTCAGGGGACTTTAAAACATTTTTTTTGTTATTCTTCGAGTAATGAACTCCCTCTGCTGTCAGAGCACCGGCCACAGCACATCACGGGACCGACAGCGGCGGCGAGGAGACGACGGGACAGAGGTACGGGGGGCATACACCCGCAGCTCCTGCAAGCGATCGGGCGTCTCTGGAGACGCCTGATCGCTTGTATGTAAACAGTCATCGCTGGCTGTTTACATGCTCACAGTATTCCCTCTCGTGTGCGCGCTGAGCGCTGTAAACGAGAGGGGGGAGGGGCAGAACGTCTTAAGATGCCCTCAAGCTCCTAGCAGACTCCCGTCCGGCCGTTCACAAGCGGCCATGGACTGAAGGTGGTCAAAGAAGAATTTCAGGACATCTTTGGGAACATTTTGGAATATATAAAGCATGCCATTGAGGATGTCAATTTTAAATGACATTCAACTACATCATAAATGAGAGCAATCAGTCTAGATTTTTAGTCCCTGTAGAGTGGACTGTAACAGTGATCTGTAGTAAAGTAGAATTAAACTCTTTTTTTTTGCATATATCTACTGCTAGCAATATCTACATATGGAAAAGCATTTAAAAAAAAAAGGTAAAAACTTACCTGTGCCACTTGCTCCCGTCTGAAGATCTGAAGCTTCTTGAGCAACCGTGCAGGAGGATGAAAGCAGGCGCAAGTGGAGTAGAGATCTTCGATAGGGAGAAGAGGAGAGACACAGTTGAGGTGAAAGCATGCAGCCGGGAGCAAAAGAGTACCTGTCACTGACCATATTTGCTATCACATGGGTAAAGTAAAAAAAATATATATATATAACAGTTGTAAATAATATTAAATGTAAAAATGATAATAAAAATGTTTTTAAGTCCCCTGCCCCCGCAAGCACGCGGGTCTTAATGTAAACACGCATCGGGTGCGCCTACGTATGAAAAGGATGATCGCACTACACATGTTGGGTATCACCACACATGCCAAAGTAAGAGCAATAATTCTAGGGCCGATATTTATGCATATCTCTAAACTAATGACCTGTGGGGGCTTTTAAAGCATTGTGTATGGACTTTTTGTGGTACTGAATTTTGTCGCCGTTTCACAGACGCACACAATTTTTAACCTGGGCATGTTGGGTATCTATTAACTTGTTGTAACCTCATCTTTTATATTTTATTAACAAATTGGTATTTTATTGTGTTTTGGGGCATTTAAGTGCATTTTTCACAAATAAATGTTTTGGGGTTTGATAATAAGTTGCGCTAATATTGTGCAACATAAAAATTTGCAACTGCTGCCATTTTATTCTACAGGATGTTGGCTTTCAGAAAATATATAATGTGTGGGGGGTTTGAAGTCCTTTTCAGGCCTAAAGTTTGTATTATAACATGGATTATGACATGCAACAAACAAAAAAAAGGCCTCGGTTTTAAAGGGGTTAATGTCACTTCACGATTATAGGGTCTTGCCTAATTGTCAGGAACCAGAACACCTGCTGGTGGTATTGTGGTCCATGTAGTTTCAGTGCCTACCAGCGGGTGTCTCCCAACAGCCAGCAGTTCCCGGAAATTCATCTACACCTGATACTGGCGGCTGAGACGGTATTTAGCCCCTCCTCAGGAAGTTTTTGCTGCCTGAGCAATATTCCAGTGTGCCCAGTTTCTTTGCCTGCTGTTCCTGAAATCCTGATTCAGATCCTGATCCAGCTTCCTGATCTGGCTGCCATACCTACCTCCTTGTATCCCTCACCCTTGCTGCCTGGCTCTACTGTATTTTATTCCCTCTTTTCCTTGGGTTGTATATATGTTGTGTATATAGTGAGTCAGTTAGGTGTTTGGACTCTACACTTGTGTTTATGGGTATGTTGCTTTTCACTTGTTTTGGTTCACAATAAACTTTGCTTTTCTTAGTTAGTTTTGGGTCTAGTGTTTGTTGTGCAGTTTAAGATATGTGGCCACACTGGTTTTGCAGGATGCCTGCATGTGGTGTTCTAACACTAACTGGGAGGTTTTAAATGTACTTAAAGGAGAATTATGAGGCAAGTGATTTTTACTCAGCCTTAAGGTGGTCATACACTGTACAACCATCACAAGACCTTAGTCTTGCGATGGTTGTAAAGTGATTAAAAAAACGTACGATCTGCCCATCTTGGACAGGCAGATCGCACTCTCGATCATCACAAGCCCGCCCCCATGAGGGGCGGGTTTCCGATGACGCAATGCTGAACGGGCAGCGTGCCCACACCGGCCCGTTCGGCATTTGTCTCCCGAGCACCGTTCTAACCAGCCGAAAATCGTACGATTCTCGGCTGGTTTTCCAACATGCTCCTTAGACAATAGACGTGCGACCCTACAGTAGAAACGGTCGCACGTCTTCGTTCACACTGTTTGATTCTCGTACGATCACGGGATTTCCCGCGATTCTCGTACGAGAATCGAGCAGTGTATGGGCACCTTTACAATGAAACTGTCACAGGTCGGCTCAGTAGATCGGGAAGTGAGCGAATACATACCGTCGCTCACTCACTTCTCGATCTATCCCTGAAGAGAGCCGTGAGTGTCACTCACGGCTCCCTGCAGGGATTCCCCCCCTTCCCTGTCCGATCCTCCAGCGCTGACTGGCTGAATGGACGGCGGAGGGGGTGGGCACAGCTGGCTCAGTCTCTGGATAGGCAGAGCCAGCTGTCAATCCCGCAGCTGGGTGGATCTCGACAGCAATGTCGAGATCTGCTGCGGTGTCTCAGTATACCGCTAGTTTGTGTCCTTCCGTTACCTTTAGGAGAACTATAGGGAAAAGCCCTGACCCCATAGTTCTCCTTTTAAGTGTGGTATTTTGCCAGGTGAAAGGAAAGATTTCATGAAAACATTTCTGCTCATCCACAGATACAGAGATGTTCAAGGTCTGTTATAGGCATGCTAACTTTAAAGGAGAACTATGAGGCGAGTGCTTTCCACTCACCTCATAGTTCTAGCCGACCTGTGACAATGAGACTGTCACAGATCAGCTCAGTATATCCGCTTCAGCTGCGGCGTCTCAGTATACCGCGAGCTGTAGCTCGCAGTATACTGAGCTTAGGGTGACGGGAGGACGCTAATTTGTGTCCTCCCGTTACCCTAAGGAGAACTATGGGGAAAAGTCCTAACCCGATAGTTCTCATTTAAAGTTACTAAGAAGTCCAAAGGTCTCAAGTTATTTAAGTTATTTGCAATGCATAGGTGGAGATCATCACCATCTGCTGCTAATATATAAAGGTATCAAGAAAGAAGAGGTTCCTGGCAAGTCCCATTGTGAATTTGGAAAGGAGCTGATATTGTTCTGACTCTCACTGTTGACTGGTAACATTTGGCCAGGATGTTGTCAAGCAAAAAAGCTGGGATACTTATAAGGAGTTTCCAATTAAATAGATGAAACGCCTTCTCTGCACTGATTGAGAGAAGGCATAGGGGCAGTTTAGTTTTTTTTTTTTTGGCATAGTCTAGGAGAGTGACAATTTTAGTGGGGTTGTCTCTGGTTTTGCTGTATGGGAAGTCCACCTGGTCATTGTGAATTAGGGATATGAAATGTAGCTTGAGCCTGTTGTAAATCAATTTTGCATACACTTTCAAATCTACGTTGAGATGAGTCTATAACTGGTATGCTGGGTGGAATCCTTGATGTCTTTTGATATGTTATGTCTAGCAATGGTGTGAAATCACAGTGACACTTCTTTGAGAAAGGTCCTGTTGAATCTCCATGTGGTTTAAGGGTGTATGGAATTTTAATAGTAAAAAAAAAACAGGGGTGGTGGTCTGTTCATATCTGTGAACCCATGTATGTGGTTTGCTGCCAAACAAATCAATGGTGAGAGGTGAAGGAATAATCTATTCTACTGTATGTAGACATGGGGGGGGGTAATATGCTAAGTATCTGTCCCCAAGGTGTCCATTTGCTATTTTCCCCCTGTTTGTGCATTTATTAGCATAGTGTTAAAAAAAAACCATAAGATTAAAAAAAAGAATCTCAACTACATATAATAAATAACTTTGCAAAGCTTTGTACCACAAGCATTATTTTATTATTGCTTATAAGCAGGACAAATTGAAGAATAGCAGCATATTTGAAAAAGACGACTGATGAGTTATAAGCCACCTTAGTTCCTAGATAAAAAATAATATTTTGGTTATATAATAATGTTATTAAATAAAAACCTGTTTATCATTATGACAAAACCGCCCTTGTTGTACCATGTCTGTTGAGCTATGCCCATCCAACACAAATACCACAACACACCCTCCCCACCCACAACTGGTATTCCCATGGACCAAAAAGATGGCAGTTCTAGCAGGATGTGTATTGCATGCAGAGCTCTGTATTGGTAACAAAAAATATGTGATGTAGCACACAGCTTCTTATTCTTTTCTTTGTATCCAGGCATGGCCCAGATCTTGCCGCTGGTCTGAGCTATTTGGTAAACAAGAGGGTTATACTGACGTAGAAAGTTGCATAACAGCAAACCATGTGTTTAAGTCCCCATTCACACCTATGCGTATTGTAATATGCGCGTCTGTCGCGCGACCGTCACGCGTTTTTTTAACCGCGATTCGCTGTAAAAAAGTTGCGCGACCGTCGCGCGATTCCAAAGGCTACTTGGCAGTATCCAAATGGAAAACGCCCTACAAAACGGACCAATACGCAGCAAAAACGCTCCGGGACCTTTTCATGCGTGGGCCGTTTTGTAGTGCGTTCGGGACGGGCGGAAATACGGACAGGTGGGAACGATACCATTGACTACAATGCTATTTATTTTTTTGACCGTTTTGTAGAGCGTTCATCGAGCGTTGGACGCGCTACAAAACGGTCAGGTGTGAATGGGGCCTTAGGGATCCAAACTGCTACTACCTACAGGGACTTTCAGGCATCTGTAGTGCTTTTTTCCCCAAACCTTCTGCCAGTCTGATATATTGGAGTTGGTTTGAAAAAATAAGCATACATGCAAGGACATGGTACACTCTAAATAGATTTGACCTTCTAAGATTTTGTGGAAGGGGGGTGATAACTGAAAGTATAGTTATCCATCACACAAGTCTCCACTTATGTAAGCTGTAATTGCCCAGTTGCACACACACAAAAGTCACAAGTCTCTACAAATAATAACATACCATCCTGGAAGTATGTGCAGCTTGTGTAACTAAAATGGATCACTATTGTGGATTTTTCATTGGGCGGGTATTCACTATAAAAAGCTTGTGGCAAATATGCACTACACAGTCATGTGACAACCAAGGAACAATGGTATGGTACACATAAGAGAAACAGGATAAGGTGGATTTAAAAATTATAGCCAAAAATATATAATTCCTGGTTTGTGTAAGTCTTACTCAACCAATAAATGTCTTTCCTGCAGTCATAATATGGCAGAAGCACCAATTTTACTATACTGCCGCATGTATGTATATGCACTTGAAGGAGTACATGCAAAACAGGTTCAGCCTCTATGCAAAGTAACACTGCTCTGATTGAAAGTATAAAGAGAACTAGGCACATTGTGTAGATTTTACAGCCTGCTGCTTTTACCTCTAACACCGGAAGAAGGTTAACTCCCATTATTACGTACTTCATTCTGAAAAAGGCATTTTGTCTATTCAGGCAGGTCACTTTCACAGACAGGTGTGCCCAAGGCCTATTGTAAAAGCACCCTCTGTAATCTACACGCTGGTTACACTTTCAGTCGTTTCCATAGAGATATTACCATGGCTCATTCAGCCCTCCAGGGAGATTATTACAAAGGCTTCTGACAAACAGACAACCTCTTGTGACCCAGAACAGCTGCCTGCAGGTACAATATGTCAACAGCTTTTTATCTGGGATGTCTTCAAACTTTTCCATGATAGCACGCAAATCAAGAAACAGATCGTTGGGAGCTATCGCTTCATACACCTTAGCAGTCTCGGGTGTCGAAGAACTCCCGAATCAGTGTCACACCCGGAAGTGAGAAGTATTTTAACTGCGTTACAAAGCAATAAACTTCCAGACAGTTTTCGAGACGCAAGCTGTGGCTGAAAAATATATAACCTTTCAGAATTCTCACAGGTAAGGTAACCACAACTTACTACCATTTATTTAAGACATTTTCCCTATGTGTAAATAGGGGGTCATTTAAATAACATTTGTATTACCTGTGTTTACTCTTGTTATCCCAGTAAATCACTGATTATCATTATTTCTAACCACTGGGAAAAAACATGTCTTCTTTAAACAGAGTATTAGTTTAACTTCACCCAGAACTGTGTGCACAATTATAGCAATATAGTCAGGTTGTGTGGCCATGAGGGTCTTGCCCGGGGGTTAAAGGAAACTGGAAACATGTTACTACAAAATCTACTGTCCAGATGCTTTCTTAATCACTAATGACAAAAGTCTTTCTAAAGGTGCCCATACACTGCTCGATTCTCGTACGAGAATCGCGGGAAATCCCGCAAACGTACGAGGACCGTTTCTAATGTACGGTCGCACGTCTTTTGTCTAAGGAGCACGCTAGAAAACTAGCCGAGAATCGTACGATTTTCGGCTGGTTTGAACAGTGCTCGGGAGACAAATGCCGAACGGGCCGGTGTGCGCCCCTCAGGGGGGCGGACTTGCGATGATCGAGAGTGCGATCTGCCTGTCTAAGATGGGCAGATCGTACGTTTTTTAAATCACTTTACAACCATCGCAAGACTTTTGTCTTGCGATGGTTGTAAGCTAATTAAAAGCTTGTACGATCTGCCCATCTTAGACAGGCAGATCGTACTTGCAATCATCGATAGCCCGCCCCGAAACGGTCGCACGCCTTCCATACACCTTGCGATTATCGTGCGATCGCGGGATTTCCCGCGATTATCGTATGATAATCGCAAAGTGTATGTGCACCTTTCGTAGCTGTTCTTCAAGATTTTAATGATGGTTATGGCTTCACAATGGGGTTAACAAGTCTATGAAATATATTCAGTAGACATGTACATTTTGTTTAATTCCAAATGGATGGACAAATTTCGTTAAATTCGGACATTGAGATGCATCTGAATGTCCAAATTTAAACAAGTCCAAATGCCAATGAATCTAAATGATCCTTTAACAAAAATTTGGATCCATCCGAATGTCATTCTAAACAAAACTAAATCGGACTTGTGACTGTTCTCTGGCCAATCAGATGGGTTTTTTTGGCTGTTGAGCATTGCATTACAGACACATTCATGTGACTTAGTTCTGAAACGAAAATGTAGACGGATCCGAGATCTGAATAATGAAACAAATCAAATTTCGGAGCTGAAATCTTAAAAAGGAAAGAGATAAAAATTTGAATTGACCTGAAATTAAACTAATTTTTTGCAGGGTTACATGTTTAGGCTGGGTTCACACCTAGGCGTATCGAATATGCGCGTTTGTACGTGCGTTTCCGAGGGCTACCTGGCTGTATCCCAATGGATACGCGCGGCAAATATGCCTCAAAGAAGCTCCTGCACTTCTTTGGGCATTTTGTAGAGCGTTCATATGGCCTGTAATACGCCCAGGTGTGAACCGTACCCATAGGAAATAATGGGATTTCGGTGTTTGAGCATTTTGCAGAGTCTAGGAACGCGCTACAAAACGCCCAGGTGTGAACCGGGCCTTAATATTCAGGTTATAAGGACTCACATAAGTCATCATTAATGTATTGAAAATAGGCAAATTTAAACTGTATGTCCAGCCTCAAACTATTTTTGGTTTTGGATACAGCATAAGGGAAGCTTAGAACCCCGTGAAGTTTTACTAATTGGGGATCAGTTAGAGAGATTTTCCATCACTATACCAGAGGCAACAATTTTAACCAGTCAAGAAGTGAGAGTTGAAGAACTCCAGGCAAAATTTGTATTAACCCTTGAAGTGGGGTTACCCTCATGGTGCAAGAGTTAACTGCTCATTTTGGTCAAGGGAGGAAAATAAAGTTATACTCACCCGATCATCCGAGGCGGACGATTGTGACAGCACTCTCTCCAGTCTGTCCCCTCCTACACTTGCAGCGATGGTATGTCCTTCAGCATCCTCATGTCCTCGTTCTATGCACACTCTGCATAGAACGTGATGACTTAGGGACCTTAGAGGGGGAGCGAGGCTGGAAGGACTGGTCTAAGAGAGGAATAAGTTGTGTATAACTTTTTTATTTTCCTCTCTAAATCAAAACGAGCAGTGTGGGGCTAGGTGCCGGTGTAGAACCAGATGCATGCACACAATGGTTGTGAACAGCAGCAGTGGCTGTCAGATGTTTACTCTGTACATATGAATAGCAGGTGGTGCTGTTCTCATGTAACCACTCATACATGCAACCAGATGCAACAATTTGCACTCAGTGATGGCATTATTTGCCACACACAAACTGGCTACAGATATATGTTCAGTATGTGTGCAGCCACAGCACAGAGTGCTGCTGCATCCAGAGGTGGTGTTTAGCCGCTACTAAACGCAGCTGACTACCCACAATCTTTTGCTCATCTATCATGAATCTCCCTAGATCCAACAGCAACACAGAAGAAAAAAGTGACAAAAAAGAAAGAACCATTAACATTTTACTGCTGTCTGTGTTCCTGTTGATTTGCAGAAACCACTGTCACCCCGACCGTTAGGGACAATTTACACCATAGCAGCCACTTCAGGTGCATTTACCGTGGAGATGTTAATGTGCGTTGTCATTTGAATAAGCTGCCAACACACCAGATTGGACTGAAAATCGCACCTACAGAATTGTTTGTCGTAATGCAGCATACCGCAATGTAGGATTTGTGGAGGCGCACTGGGGTGCCATTTAAAATAAATGGCACTGTTATACACCAATGCATTTATAGTGTGTTAATATTCCTTGCGGTAATGCGTGTTTTACCGCATATTACCGCAATGCACTGGTGTGAATGGGCTCTAAGTAAAGTAAAGGGAGATCTATCTAACAAAGCTCTGGTTAGCAGTACAAACCTGAAAGAGTTTATAATTCTTCCCCTTTCTATCCAAAACTGAAAAGTTTTGGCTGCACATACAGTTTATTTACACAGGCATGTCTATGCATCTTGGATCAAATATTTTGTAGTGGCTAGTGTACAGTATGGTTAGACCCAGTGGTTTAATGGCCAGTGTAGCTTCATATAGTATGAAGCTACTTGCACATTATGGCACACCTACCTCTGGGTTTGCTTGCCTCTGCCATCTTTTTAAGTCCAGTGTTTTTTTGCTTTGCTGAGTGGGAAGTGCTATTGATGTAACTCCTGTGCATGTCCGCTGTAGGTAAGTTATTCCAACACCTGGTTCCATTCTCGGCATTTTACAGATTCTGGGAATGGACCAAGACTGTAAACTAAACTGTGCTGCACCACAGTCAGTGCAAACATTTGCCAGAAGACAGGTTTTACAAGTTAAATTCCACTTTAAGGAGTTTTCAAACAGTCGGTTTCCATTCCAAGTCTGAATCTGGTAGGTTGTTGGTATCGGGTCCTATGCAGAGATTTATCTTTAAGTGAAACTCCAGACAAACAGATAAATACACATCGAAATTCCAGTACATGTATGTGATATGTTATAATTGTCAAACAATTTGTAATTGCCTTCAGCCAATCTTGTCAATTTCTTCAAACATGTAAGTGACACCCCCATTCCAGGTTCAATGTTGCAACTTTCAGGGTCACCTGTTGACCTTCAGACTAGTAATTAGAAAATTAATTGGTCTCCTCACATTGCCGATTCATTGTTAAATGTACCCTCTGTGTCACCCAGTTCATAAAATGGCCATCTACTGAAAGACAGGTACACTTTAACTCATAATAGTGTTTTATATGACTTTTTATAGCTAACAGACCACAGTCACAAAAATGTGTATCAATATTTGCACAGGGATACTTGTTAAATGATAATATTCAGTATATTAAAGAAGAACTATGAGGTAAGTTAAAATCACTCAGTCTCATAGTTCTAACCGACCTGTGACAATGAAACTGTCACAGGTCGGCTCAAAAGATCGGGAAGTGAGCGAACACATACCGTCGCTCGCTCACTTCTCGATCCTATCCCTGCAGAGAGCTGTGACTGTCACGGCTCCCTGCAGGGATTCCCCCCTCCCCTGTCCGATCCTCCAGCGCTGACTGACGGAACGGACGGGGGAGGGGGCAGGTACAGCTGGCTCTGCCTCTCGATAGGCAGAGCCAGCTGTCACTCACGCAGCTGGGTGGATCCAGACAGTAATGTCGGGATACGTCCCGGCGTCTCAGTATACCACGTGCTGTAGCTTGCGATATACTGAGCTTTGGGTGATGGGAGGACGCTAGTTTGTGTCCTCCCGTGACCCTTAGGAGAACTATGGGGAAAAGCCCTAACCCCATAGTTCTCCTTCAATTCATTTTTTATTTCACAAGCCTTCATTTTTCTTTATATTTACAGGAACGCCAAATGTGGCAGAAACTATCACATTATTCGGGGGGTGCTTACAATATTCACCTTTTATTGCCATGGTTGAATTAAAAAAAAAACTTGCCTTAGCTATTCAATCATGCCTGGCAGTGTTAAAATTGTCCCAACCCCTGTCGCATTTACAGGACAGTTTGGTCTCCATTTAAGGCTGTGGAATTAAAAAAGAAATTATACGCTGAACATGTATTAATCACATACAGCTAACAGATTTCTTCTTTTTGGCAGAATAGCGGTCCTTTAAATGCAATTGGAGTTGCCGGGCTTTGTTATACTATAATTTGGAATAAAGCTGTGTATGTAAAAAGTTACTGAAAATGTTATTAGCAGAAACATGTGCTTTCTAATCCCTCCTCCAAAGAATGTAATACATTTCTTTGCCAGACACTTCTCAAACTTGTTTACATGTGATAGCTGTAAATGATTAAGCCATGAGCTGTAAAGTTAGACGCGATAGAGGTGAAATGTCAATGAACACATCATCATTAGGGAATGAGCCTATATTAAGCAGAAGTCCACACCCATTTAATTATTCCATTTGGATAGGTGGGTAGGGACGCTTTCGATGACAAGTGGATAATTTGGTTTGGTATGGAGCTTTATGGAAACTTTGATTTTAGCAGTTACAACAATGTACATCCAAAACCAAATTTACAAATTTTGGATAGAGTGGCAAAGTGTTAGAACATCTGTCATGTTTTTGTTGCTCGAGTTTGTTCTCATGATCTTTGGCATTGGGACCGCAATGTCGGCATTACAGTAATAGAGGAGAAAGCTGCCAATGAGAGCAGTTGTTCTGGTAACAATTCTCTAAGAAAAGATTTATTGTTGGGGTCAGACAAAGCTGGATTTACACATCTTGACCATTTATAAATGGCCATGCAAAAGAAGCAGTAGGCATGTTTTCAGTAACCCCGTTAAGGGCCGGTGCACACCTAGGCGATTTATTGCGCAAAACACAGATTCACATTGAAGTCAATGGAGGCTGCTCACACCTTTGTGGTTTGTCGCGCAACTAAAATCACCTGTCGCGCGAAAAGGTGCAGGAACTATTTTTGGGTGGTTGACGTGCGGTTTGAGTCCCATAGACATCTCTATGCATTGAAAAATGTGGGACAACCGCGTGGTTTACAATGAACAATAAGTACTATCCTTGTCGCACTCCTTACCGATATGTCCCTTATAGTGGGGGGTGCTCGCAGTGACCGCGGATGGCGCCGCGAATGTCAGCAATTGTAGAAATGTCACCAGCACACCAATCCTTTTAAGATAGCAAAAGCTTCATTTATTGAAGTTTTTTGTCACATGACCAAACAACTTAAATAAATGAAGCTTTTGCTATCTTAAAAGGATTGGTGTGCTGGTGAAATTTCTGCAATTGTTTACAATGAACAGTCGCGCGATCGAAAACAGCTCGGCATTTGAAACGCCTAGGTGTGAACCTAGCCTCAACTACATAAGGGTGCCCCCCAACATTCCTCTTCACTTTGTAAAAAAACACCTTACTGCCCTTGAAACTTGTTCTATGTCCATGACCACTTTACCTGATAATGGATTCAAGTTGGGTACAAGTAGAATAAATTAGATTCACTTTACTTCCAATGAAGGCAAATGTTGGTCAAAGGTCACCATAACCTAGGGTTGACTATACATGTAAATGCCTTGCTTCCAACTGTGTTTAACCCCTTCGTGACTGACGACGTACAGTGTACGTCGACTCTTGGACATTAGTATTTCAGTATAATTGAGTAGAATACTGCTTATGAGGCAAGCAGTATTATTGTAAGTAACGATTCCTAGATGAAAATATCTGTCACTGGCATGTTTCAATATTAGCTAGTGTACTCTGGGGAGGCTATTATTAGGTATTGTCATAAGCATACGGCTGTATAAATCTCTGACGCAACGTCGTCTACTGCAATCAATTGTTATTGTTATTCCACTGTTGCTACAGATGAGATGTGTAGGGTGCCAAATATGGATTATAATGGATTGTGCGTGTATTCAATTGCTTTGACTTAGACAGGAAAATTGATTTATTTGTATTTGCATCACGATACAAATAAACACATCTCTAGAAATATGAAGATATTTACTGCCATTGACAGGGCAGCCATCAGAAATTATGGGGCCCCTTACACAGCTTTAGGCCGGGCACCGCCCAGTACACCCCCGCCACACTGAGCCAGTCACACTGTTATTATTATTATACATTTATATAGCTTGAGTACACTCCTCACATTTGCTACAATGTAAAGTAGCGAGTGTACAGCTTGTATATCAGTGTACATTTGCTGTCCCCTCAAAATAACAACACACAGCCATTAATGTCCAAACCGCTGGCAACAAAAGTGAGTACTGCAATAATGCTGCAAGCACTATTTTGATCGCACCGCACTCGAACGCACTGCAGGCACAATGTGCCTTGCGATCCAGTGCGGGCGATTGCATTGCGGCCGGAGGGCGTGGCTACGGTGCCATTCACTTCAATGGCCCGCCACGTCCCCTCCAGCCTGCAGTGCGTTCTGGCCAGAATCGGACCGGAACGCACTGCTTATGGTGCGTTCCGGTCCGATTGTGCCCGCATCGTGACCCCCTGGGCGCAGGGCTTCGTGACCCCCTGGACGCAGGGCTTTGTGACCCTCTGGGCTCAGAGCCTCTAGGACGCACTGGAATGTAAGCCGTCCGACTTCCTGCATTGAGGGACGGGAGGGGGTGTGGGGTTGTATTGAAGTCAATGACACCGCAGCCATGCCCCACGCCCACAGTGCGATCGCCCGCATCCGGAACGCAGGCACAATAGTGCCTGCATTCCGGTCCAGTGCGATCTGCAAAAATAGTGCTTGCAGCATTTTTCCGGATCGCACTAGACTGGAACGCAGGCACTAATGTGCCTGTGTTCTGCGTGCAGGCGATCGCACTGTGGGCGAGGGGCCTGCCTGCGGTTCCTGGCTGCGGTGCCATTGACTTCAATGCCATTGACTTCAATGCACTGCCACGCCCCCTCCCGCCCCTGAATGTAGGTGTTTTTTCGGTAGATCTCATTGAGCTAATCATTTGAAAAGTAGATCTCCAGATGAAAAATCGTGGGCGCCCCTCATCTACACCCTGTCCACGTTTAACACATGGATGCAGGGTGCTAGATTTAATCTCAAAGTATAGTGAGAATTCTGATGATTTGGAGCACTGTGTTGAAGTGCCAATGCTCTTTAGAACTGAAAGAAGGAGTTTTATATGAATACTGCCCATGAGGATTCTGTTCCATTGTGTGTTCGACTGAGAGAACTAAATGAGGCATATCCAAAATATGCTGGTAAAAATGAATCTGGGCAATATTAACTTGGAATTCTTCATGAAGAGCTTGACTCCTTGGCTTTTTTAAAGCAGTCTGGGCTGAAGTAGATCTGCATTTCTCAACCTTTTTTCAGTCACAACACCCTTTAAAAGTATGCAAAATCTCAAAGCACCCCAACCTAAAATGTAATTAAAACAAATGACATGTGACCCCTGCAAAATTCAGACCAGACCCTTATCCCAGATAGGGGTTTGGCATGGATTTTAAGGAGGGACCCAGGCAAAAATAATGGGGTTTCTCCTTCACATTAGAGTCCCCCTTCAATTCTGGAGTCTCCCTTCACATCATAGTCCCCCTTTACATTATGAGCTCCCTACTTTTACATGAGCCCCCTCCTTTCACACCAGAGTCTCCCATTTACATCAGAGCGTCCCCCTTTAAATTAGGAGCCCCATTTTACATCAGAGTGCCCCCTCTTTTCATATCAGAGCACTTCAAAGCAACCTCAAGCTATAACATTTTCACCACCGTGTTCTACAGTTGGTATTAGAATCTGCAAGGTCACCCTCAGGTGGGCTGTGTGGGATCTCAATTGGGCTCAGCAATGGGTGTAACTAGAGATCAAAGGGGCTCCATACTAAATTTTTGCTATGGGGCCCTGTGATTTCTAGTTACGCCCCTGCTTGAGACCCCATATATCAAGTAAGTTGACCACCACTGCCATAATTGTTAAAGAAAACATGTGCAATTACTATAAATTGTAAGTAAAGAATATAACCTTCACTAAAATTTATTTTTATTTTTGCTTTCAAGGGATAAACATTGGCTGTAATGGCTTCAAGAACAATGTCTGCAATTTTTGGTATCACTGTTTGCTTCTTTCTGGTTTGTATTGTCAACACCACGACAGCTGAAGTGACAACAACTTTGAATCATTCTGAAACTTCTGAGAATTCACTATTTAGCACTGCTGCTCACAGTGCAGAAACTACTCTGTCTCCAGCCTTAAATGTAACCAATACAACTTTGAGCAATGAAAAAACAACACCACTGAATGTTTCAGGGCTGTCACAGTTTTCTACATCCACAGCTGCTTCCACCACTCAGAGTACTGTGAATGTATCTGGATCCTCAACCTTAAAAGACAATGCAACATCATCTTCACATTCCTCTAGCATTGTGCCTCTGACTGGACATTCTACCACCATTCTACCTGGACATTCTACTAATAATCAAACATATAGCACAAAAACATCTGGTGTAACACGTGTCGTATCAACACCACTTCCAACCCAGACTAAACCAACTCCACAATACAATGGAAATGAAACAACTCCTAATGGTACTGCCTCAACAGGGTTGTCAGGTAGGCATGTGTTCTTTATCATATGGTACTTTTATCAAATTTGGCTGACAGTGGGACCATCACAGTTGTAGCTCTGACTGTTTTATATGGTGTTCATTGGGGACACAAAGGTTAGAGATTTTCCAAGAAAATGTCAGTATTTGCTGTAAACCATCTATATTGTAAGTAGAACACTGAAAGATGCAAGATATAATTGCACATAAAACATGAAAAACAGTTCAGCACTAATATCTTTTCTCTATTTCTATAAGAACCAGTTCATATTCCCGCTTTGTACTACCGTGTGGTAAAATGTATGTTTTACTGTACATTACAGCAACATGCAGAAATGTGTGCACTGCAGTGCTATTCATTTTGAATGGAGCAGTTTTGCACTGCAACCAATCAGCTTATCTGTCTCATTTTCAAATCTTACCTGGGCAAACTGAAGAGAGATGCTGATTGATTGTCAAGGGCAACTGCTCCACATTTTGTCAGCTCCAGTTTTGATAAATTCCCATCATTCTATAGTATCAGCCAACAGACAATGCACTACAGTGCATCGCAACACACATGGCATGCTTTGCTGTGTTCTGAAAAAAGGTTTATGTCCGATTTTTTGTACAGTAACATCCACTGCCAGCCCATTCAAATTAAATGAGTTGCCTTTTTAGAACAGAAGGCATTCACGTGTCTCATTCTATCACATACAGTATACCAAAAATAAGAGGAATATTCCTGCTTTTCAGACAGTGGATGGAGCCATGCAAACCATTGCTTTACACCCCAATGGCCAAATGCTCATCCAGAAACATTAGTGTATAATGCAAATATAGCCAAATATTTTAGAGCCATTTATTCCAAATTGCATACAGCTATTTTTGGCTATCATCAGTACTGCATATGGAAACCATAGCTTCTATGGAATAGTGCTTAGGACCCAATGAGAAAGTATGGTCAATATGGTTTTAGGGAGGGATGGGACTAAAGCAATCAAAAAGCCCCTCAACCAAATCAATGCATAGCACAGTAGAACGTTCTTAAAATAGAAGGTATTCTCATATCTCTTTCCATCAAATATCCCAAATATGAGAGGATTCTTACTCATTTAAAGACGGCATGTCTTTAAAGACATGCAAATAATTAACACAGTGCACCTTAACACACAGTATTGCAATCCATATGAAGAGGCCCAATTTCTATTTTTTTTTCCTATATTTTTATTTTATCAAAACAAAATTGATGGTTCTGGTTGAACTTTGTAAAATCCAAATACAGAGGAAGAATTATACTGGTAATAGCAGGACTGAGTAGGGTAGAGGACAAAAAGCTGAATATGCTAATATCTTCTGCTAAATCTGCTAATTTATAACAATAAATAAATGTTTCACTATTGTTAGCATCCCAGGACTAAGATTTTAATTATCCAGTCATGTGAAAAAAAAATTAATGTTCACTTTGCATATCCAATCTTTTGTAGATACTTTTTATATGATTTGATAATTGAAGTGAATATTTACACAATGTTTGAGTAAACATTCTCTACTTCTTTAGTAAATCAGCCTCGGTCCTTATTATGGCTAAGGTGGAACATATGACAAAAAAGACCCCAGCATGTTACTTGGCACATGTATCTTATGCAAGGATTCACTGTTCAGCTAAAAGAGCAATTCTAATTAAAATCAATCTGTAAACTGCCAATAAATCAAGGAAACCCCATGGATGTGCTGAAGTTATATCATCCTTTCCAAGCAGATTCATCAGGCTTTTCATATACCTTTAGCTCATTCTCACATGATTCTGTCCTGTGCAACCTACCTCTCATGTACCAGTTTATGCGAGTTGGGCTGCTATATGCCCCGTCACAGACCAATCCTAGCAAACTGGTCATTTCAAATCTTAACTGCCTTCCGAATTGCCTCTAAAATAAATTTAGATATCAGGTTGTAAAAGCAATGTTGCTCTGCATTTTCACAAGCTCAGATTTACACCCTTTCACCAAATGAGGCTGCTGGGACCCATATAAATTTAGCCAGTGTGGAAGCAAGCTACTTTCAAAGTCCAACTTTCTTCTTTGACTACAGTATAACTACTATATATATATATATAAATATATATATCTATATATATATATA